>NC_045977.1:3497971-3617022 GCF_010909765.2 Amblyraja radiata
GCGATCACCGGAGATATTTGAAGTTTAGCTGGATGAGGCAACAATGGCAGTTTAAAGCATTGCCTAATGGCTTAACTTCGGCCCCTAGATTATTTACAACATTATTAAAACCTGTGTTGGGGCTGCTTTGGGCTCAGAATCGTATTATAAGGGCTTATTTGGATGATATCCTAATCATAAGTAAAACTTGGAAATCAGTTGAATTGTCTGGTTCAGCTGCTAAACTCATGTTTGAGAGATTGGGGTTTCTCATCCTTCCAGTTAAATCCAAATTGATACCATCTAGAGTTATTGATTATATGGGATTCACCATTAACTCAATTCACATGTCTGTGACTCTGCCTAGGGGCAAGAGATCGGAATTAATAGAAGCCTGTAATGATCTCGTTGTTGAGCAGCAACCTTCTATTCGATAGCTAGTATAATTGACAAATTAGTGGCTGTTTTTCCAGCTGCACAGATTGGGCCTTTATATTATCAAAATTTACAACGTGCAAAGGAGCAGGCACTCAAAATGCATGCAGGTCAATTCAATAGGCCCATGCGGTTACCAGTTGAAGCCATTGCTGAGTTACAGTGCCGGATAGCGAATATTTGGCATTGCTCCAGTAAAATTCTGATTGCAAAACCTTCAGTTATTTTACAAACTGATGTTAGTGCTCTAGGATGGGGAGCTACTGATACCATCTCTAGCTGCAGTGGCGGATGGAATAAGCATGAGGCATTAATTCTTCAATCACATGGTATTAACTATTTAGAGTTGTTGGGAGCACTTTATGGACTAAAGGCTTATTGTACTAGTATGCATCACTTGCATGTTCAGCTTCAGATTGGCAATACTACGGCAGTGGCATACGTTTATCGCATGGGTGGAATCAAGTTGGTATCCTGTGATAAATTGACTAACCTTATTTGGCACTGGTGCATTAGAAGAAACATTTGGGTTTCAGCTATCTACTTACCAGGTAGATTCAACATGGTGGCGGATACCAGGTCATGAAAATTCAATGACAACACAGAATGGATGGAGAATCATGAAGTATTTAATGATATTGTCGCTCGGTATGGCATACGAGATATTGATTTGTTTGCATCCAGACTCAATCACCAGTTACCAAAGTATGTTTCATGGGATCCAGACCCAGGGGCAGTGGCGATAGATGCAAGCTCGCTACACTGGGATGGAATGTTTTTATATGCATTCCCCCAATTTTGCCTCATCAGTCGGTGCTTGCTCAAGATCAAGCAGGACTCTGCCTCTGGCATTGTAGTAGTACCAGACTGGCCTACACAGCCATGGTTCCCACTCGTTCTGGGAATAATAACACAGCCTCTTATGGCAGTCCCCAAACGCAGTAATCTGCTGGTTCACCCTGTGACTGGGGAGAACCATCCACTACATAACCGTATTAATCTATTGGTTTGCAGATTCTGAGGAGACCATACCTGGGGCTTGGACTATCAGATCGTACCATGGATGTGATCACCGCGGCCTGGAGGGATAGTACCAAAAAACAGTACATCTCTCATATTAAGAAATGGGAGGTGTTCTGCTCACAGTCGAACACATTCAATCACATGGCACGCATATCGGATGTGTTGGAATTTCTTTCAACACTATATTTTTATGAGCGACTAAGCTATAGTGTCATCAACAGTGCCAGGAGTGCCTTATCATCATACTTATGGCTGGGATCAGGACAACACTCTGTTGGGTCTCACTCTTTAATATCCAGGTTCATGAAGGGTATTTTTAACTCTAATCCCCCCAGGCCCAGGTACTCGGAAATCTGTGATGTGAGTGTGGTACTCACGCTGCTTCACCAGTGGGCTCCAGCTACATCCCTGTCTTTGCCCAAGCTCACTCTCAAAGTGGTCATGCTCATGGTGGTGGTTTCAGCGCAACAGGTTCAGGCATTGCAGAAGCTGCGACTGGACAGGATGGTTTCATCTGTAAATACCATAATGTTTTATGTTTATGATTTAATTAAGCAGAGCAGACCAGGGGCATCAGGGCTCAAACTTATTTTTATGGCATACCCCATGGACCTTCGGCTGTGTGTAGTTACGCACTTACAGCAGTATATCAAGGTCACCAAGAGCCTCAGAGGCTCCAAATTAACGATATTCATCAGTCACAAAAAGCCTCATAAGAATGTGTCGGTACAGACCATTTCAAGGTGGCTGAAATAGGTTCTGGCTTGTGCAGGAGTAGACACTGACATTTTTAAATCTCACTCCACCAGGGTGGCATCAACATCAGCAGCGAGGGCACTGGACGTCTCTCTCGACGATATCCTCGCGGCCGCAGGATGGTCAAATGAACTGACTTTTCAAAGGTTTTATAATAAACCTCTTGCCAGACCGGGGGTATTTGCCCATTCCATTTTAGATTCTGTTTTATAGCTTCCCCCTATTGTTTTCTTTTGCTAATTAAAGCATCAACATGTTTAAATCTATGTCATGTTTAAATGCATTATTTATTATTCACTCATCCTGGGTCAACTGATGCAGTGTGTGACGCATGGACTCGTATCCACGGCATGAAATCACAAAGCTTTGAAATCTTCACGGAATCACTCGCGTGACTCCGAAGTAAAATAGTAAGATTAAACGAGAACTTACCAGTTTGAAGTTTGATCTTTATTTTATGAGGAGTTACGATGAGCTATTACGTGCCCTCCACACCCAACTGTCGTATCATAAAGGTCATCTGGTAGTTCTAGTCTTCTCTAATCTTACTATGTCACTTCAACTACTGTTATCTGTGATTTCACACCACTGCTTTGAAGATTGATGCGCATGCAGACTGGTGGGCTTCTTCACGTAATCGCTCATCGTAATAACTCCTCATAAAATAAAGATCAAACTTCAAACTGGTAAGTTCTCAATTAATCTTTCTATTTTACCAAGCCAATTAACCTAAAAAATGTGTACGTCTTTGGAATGTAGAAGGAAACCGGAGCACCCGGAGAAAGCCCACGCAGGTCACGGGGAGAATGTACAAACTCCGTACAGACAGCATCCATTGTCAGGATTGAACCCGGGTCTCTTGTGCTGTAAGACAGCAACTTTACCACTGTGCCACCGTGCATCCCAACTGTGGTGGGATCTGGTCTGAATTACATTGGGCTTAAATGTACCGAGATCCAGCATAAAACCCATTGCATGACTTAATTTTGCTTATTATCTTTGCGGCCTTTTACATAATTTTAGTTTATTTTTATGAAATCAAATTTCACATCATTGACTCTGTTATTTGCTTGACTTCTCGTCATTACTTACAGTAATTGTTGTGCCTTCTTTGAGTATTGGCTAATACTAATTTACAGGAGATTGTTGCAGGGAACTACATTAATTTGTTCTTGAATCGATAACTTTGCTTCACATTAGTGCTCATTACTCCAGCAGGAGGATTAAACAGCCAGTATTATTCAATATTAAGTTAATCATACACTGCCCTGGGGGCTAGTGCACCATGAGGCAAGGACAAGAGAGAGCTCAACAAAATGCCAAATGGAAATTGCATTAATGTATTTCACACATGCTCCCATTAGATTCATGAAGTAATGAGGTGTTGGAAAATGTAATGTATATTAATACAGACTACACAATGGTAGTTTAGATTAGTTTAGTTTAGAGATACTGCGTGGAAACAGGCCCTTCGGCCCATCAATCCGCACCGACCAGCGATCCCCGCACACTAACACTGTCCGACACACACTAGGGACAATTTACATTTATAATAAGACAATTAGCCTACAAACCTGTTCATCTTTGGAGTGTGGGAGGAAACTGAAGATCTTGGAGAAAAACCCATGTGGTCACAGGGAGAACGTACAAACTCCATACAGACCACACCCATAGTCATGGAGTCGGATGGCCCTCCAGACGTCCACATCTGCACCAGGTGCATCGAGATGGGGCTCCTAAGGGACCGTATTAGGATCCTGGAGCAGCAGCTCGATGACCTCTGTCTGGTCAGGGAGAGTGAGGAGGTCATAGAGAGGAGTTATAGGGAGGTGGTCACTCCAAAACCACGGGAGGCAGACAAGTGGGTCACGCTAAGGAAGGGCAAGGGGCGGAGGCAGGAACGAGAGGGTACTCCAATGTCGGTACACCTTGCAAATAAGTACTCCTGTTTGAGTATGGATGGGGGTGACAGCCTGCCCGGGGGTAGCGACAGCGGACGGGCCTCCAGCACAGAGACCGGCCCTGTTGCTCTGAAAGGTAGGGACAAAAAGCAGAGGGCAATAGTAATTGGGGACTCTATTGTTAGGGGGTCGGATAGGCGATTCTGTGGATGCAGTCGGGAGACCAGGATGGTGGTCTACCTCCCTGGTGCCAAGGTCTCGGACGTGTCTCAACGCGTCCAAGATATCCTGAAATCAGAGGGAGAGGAGCCTGAGGTCGTGGTACATATAGGTACCAATGACATAGGTAAAAAAAGGGAAGAGGTCCTGAAGGGAGGATTTAGGAAGTTGGGAGGAGAGTTAAGGAAAAGGACCAAAAAGGTAACAGTCTCAGGATTACTGCCTGTGCCACGCGACAGTGAGAGTAGGAATGGAGCGAGGTGGAGGATAAATGCGTGGCTGAAAGGCTGGTGCAGAGGGCAGGGATTCAAGTTTCTGGATCATTGGGACTTATTTTGGGGAAGGTGGGACCTGTACAGAAAGGATGGGTTGCACTTGAACCCGAGGGAGACCAATATCCTGGCGGGGAAATTTGCAAAGGCTACTGGGGAGACTTTAAACTAGAATGGTTGGGGCGAGGGACTCAAATAGAGAAAGCTAGTAGACAGAATGGGAGGCAGGAAGCAGAAAAGGGAAGCACTCGGACACAAGAGGAGAAAGAAAAAAAAGGAAATAAACAGAGAATAAGAGGCGGGGGGGTTTCTTAAATGTGCATATTTTAATGCTAGGAGCATTGTAAGAAAGGTGGATCAGCTTAGAGTCTGGATAGACAACTGGAAGTATGATGTTGTGGCGATCAGTGAAACACGGTTGCAGGAGGGCTGTGATTGGAAACTAAATATTCCAGGATTTCGTTGCTTCAGGTATGATAGAATTGGAGGGGCAAGAGGTGGAGGTGTTGCATTGCTTGTCAGGGAAGATATTACAGCAGTGCTTTGGCAGGATAGATTGGAGGGCTCATCTAGGGAGGCTATTTGGGTGGAACTGAGAAGTGGGAAAGGTGTATTATAGACCGCCAAATGGGGATCGAGAATTGGAAGAGCAAATGTGTAAGGAGATAGCAGATATTAGTAGTAAGCACAAGGTAGTGATTGTGGGAGATTTCAACTTTCCACACATAGACTGGGAAACACATTCTGTAAATGGGCTGGATGGTTTGGAGTTTGTAAAATGTGTGCAGGATAGTTTTTTGCAGCAATACATAGAGGTACCTACTAGAGGAGGGGCAGTGCTGGACTTCCTGTTAGGAAATGAGACGGGACAGGTGGCGGAGGTATGCATTGGGGAGCACTTCGGGTCCAGTGATCACAATACCATTAGTTTCAATATAATTATGGAGAGGGTCAGAACTGGACCTAGGGTTGAAATTTTTGATTGGAGAAAGGCTAACTGTGATGAGATGCAAAATGATTTAAAAGGAGTGAACTGGGACATTTTGTTTTATGGGAAGGATGTAGAAGAGAAATGGAGGACATTTAAAGGGGAATTTTAAGAGTACAGAATCTTTATGTTCCTGTTCGGTTGAAAGGAAACAGTAAAAATTGGAAAGAGCCCTGGTTTTCAAGGGAAATTGGACATCTTGTTCGGAAAAAGAGGAAGATCTACAATAATTATAGGCATCATGAAGTAAAGGAGGTGCTTGAGGAGTATAAGGAATGTAAAAAGAATCTTAAGAAATAAATTAGAAAAGCTAAAAGAAGATATGAGGTTGCTTTGGCAAGTAAGGTGAAAGTAAATCCAAAGGGTTTCTACAGCTATATTAATAGCAAAAGGATAACGAGGGATATAATTGGTCCATTGGAGAGACAGAGTGGACAGCTATCTGCAGAGCCAAAAGAGATGGGGGAGATATTGAACAATTTCTTTTCTTCGGTATTCACCAAGGAGAAGGATATTGAATTATGTGAGGTAAGGGAAACTAGTAGAGTAGCTATGGATACTATGAGTTTCAAAGTAAAAGAAGTACTGACACTTTTGAAAAATATAAAAGTCGATAAGTCTCCAGGTCGTGACAGGATATTCCCTAGGACATTGAGGGAAGTTAGTGTAGAAATAGCCGGGGCTATGACAGAAATATTTCAAATGTCATTAGAAATGGGAATAGTGCCGGAGGATTGGCGTACTGCGCATGTTGTTCCATTGTTTAAAAAGGGTTCTAAGAGTAAACCTAGCAATTATAGACCTGTTAGTTTGACTTCAGTGGTGGGCAAATTAATGGAAAAGATACTTAGAGATAATATATATAAGCATCTGGATAAACAGGGTCTGATTAGGAACATTCAACATGGATTTGTGCCTGGAAGGTCATGTTTGACTAATCTTCTTGAATTTTTTGAAGAGGTTACTAGGGAAATTGACGAGGGTGAAGCAGTGGATGTTGTCTATATGGACTTTAGTAAGGCCTTTGACAAGGTTCCTCATGGAAGGTTGGTTAAGAAGGTTCAACTGTTGGGTATAAATGCAGGAGTAGCAAGATGGATTCAACAGTGGCTGAATGGGAGATGCCAGAGGGTAATGGTGGATGGCTGTTTGTCGGGTTGGAGGCAGGTGACTAGTGGGGTGCCTCAGGGATCTGTGTTGGGTCCTTTGTTGTTTGTCATGTACATCAATGATCTGGATGAAGGTGTGGTAAATTGGATTAGTAAGTATGCAGATGATACCAAGATAGGGGGTGTTGTGGATAATGAAGAGGATTTCAAAGTCTACAGAGTGATTTAGGCCATTTGGAAGAATGGGCTGAAAGATGGCAGATGGAGTTTAATGCTGATAAATGTGAGGTGCTACACCTTGGCAGGACAAATCAAAATAGGACGTACATGGTAAATGGTAGGGAATTGAAGAATACAGTTGAACAGAGGGATCTGGGAATAACCGTGCTCCTTGAAGGTGGAATCTCATATAGATAGGGTGGTAAAGAAAGCTTTTGGTATGCTAGCCTTTATAAATCAGAGCATTGAGTATAGAAGCTGGGATGTAATGTTAAAATTGTAGAAGGCATTGGTGAGACCAAATCTGGAGTATGGTGTACAATTTTGGTCGCCCAATCATAGGAAGGATGTCAACAAAATAGAGAGAGTACAGAGGAGATTTACTAGAATGTTGCCTGGGTTTCAACAACTAAGTTACAGAGAAAGGTTGAATAAGTTAGGCCTTTATTCTCTGGAGCGCAGAAGGTTAAGGGGGGACTTGATAGAGGTCTTTAAAATGATGAGAGGGATAGACAGAGTTGATGTGGACAAGCTTTTCCCTTTGAGAATAGGGAAGATTCAAACAAGAGGACATGACTTCAGAATTAAGGGACAGAAGTTTAGGGGTAACATGAGGGGGAACTTCTTTACTCAGAGAGTGGTAGCGGTGTGGAATGAGCTTCCAGTGGAAGTGGTGGAGGCAGGTTCGATGGTATCTAAAAATAAATTGGATAGGCATATGGATGAGAAGGGAATGGAGGGTTATGGTATGAGTGCAGGCAGGTGGGACTAAGGGAAAATATTGTTCGGCACGGACTTGTAGGGCCGAGATGGCCTGTTTCCGTGCTGTAATTGTTATATGCTTATATGGTTATAGTCGGGATTGTACCCGGGTCTCCAGTGCTGTAAGGCAGCAATTCTACCGCTGCGCCACCATGCCAGTGCACTACTCCACTCAAAAATATGCATGATGATATTCCAGAATTCCTTTGAAATTTCACTGGCCTATAAATTGATCATCTGCTGACAGAAATTCTAATTGCTCACCCTTTACCATCACCTACATTTGTGTCAGCTCTCACATGCGTTCTTGATTTAAAGCCAAAATGTCAGGTAGATTTGTCAGTCAGTAGATTTTATGATATTAGTTAAATCAAGGAATGTGGCATTAGTTCAGGAAAGTGGTACTGAGGTGGAACATCAGTGGTGATCTTGTTGAATGATGGAACAGACATGTGAAGCCAATTGGCTTGTGTCCACTCTTTATCTCTCTATGAGCACATTACTTGCCTACATTGGAAATACCCAAATCTATGTGCCGGTGAAGATTTAGAACCAGATTGTATATCTTAATGAGATCGTGGTTGGCACGGTGGTGCAGCGGTAGAGTTGCTGCCTTACAACGCCAGAGACCCAGGTTCGATCCTGATTATAGGTGCTGTCCGTACGGAGTTTGTATATTCTCTGTGACCGTGTGGGTTTTCCACGGGTGCTCCGGTTTCCTCCCACATTCCACACATAGACCACACCTGGAGTATTGGGTGCAGTCTTGGTCCCCTAATTTGAGGAAGGACATTCTTGCTATTGAGGGAGTGCACCGTAGGTTTACAAGGTTAATTCCCAGGATGGCGGGACTGTCATATGCTGAGAGAATGGAGTGGCGGGCTCTGGAGTTTAGAAGGATGAGAGGGTATCTTATTAAAACATATAAGATTGTTAAGGGCTTGGACACACTAGAGGCAGGAAACATGTTCCCGATGTTGGGGGAGTCCAGAACCATGGGCCACAGATTAAGAAAAAGGAGTAAGCCATTTAGAATGCAGATGAGGAAACACTTTTTCTCACAAAGAGTGATGAGTCTGTGAAATTCTCTGCCTCAGAGGGCAGTGGAGGCAGGTTCTCTGGATGCTTTCAAGAGAGAGCTAGATAGGGCTCATAAAAATAGCAGAGTCAGGGGATATGGGGACAAGGCAGGAACGGGGTACTGATTGGGGATGATCACCCATGACCACAATGAATGGTGGTGCTTGCTCGAAGGGCTGAATGGCCTACTCCTGCACCTATTGTCTATTGTCTATTCCAAAGACATACAGGTTTGTAGGTTAATTGGCTTTGGTTGTAAAAAGACCCTCGTGTGTAGAATACTGCTAGCGTACAGGAATCGCTGATCAGCGTGTGCTCCATGGACAGAAGGGACCTGTTGCCGCGCAGTATCTCTAAACTCTAAACGTAACTAAACTCAGCAAATAGAGCAGCACATGGGCAAAGCATAGATAAATAAAGGCAAATACATGACAAGTATTATATGCACCACAAGATAGCCAGCAATGACCACTGGGAAAGTGAGAGTGTTTCAGCACCATTTACCCTCGACATTCAATTGTGTTACCATCAGCATGAACCCGCTATTAACATTCTGTGCACCAAAAACACACCTGAACCTGCCAAGAGAAGGTCACTGGCTCCTTATCCCACAAAGCTAAAGCAAGAGGTTGCAATGAAGGGCTTAGTGGCTCAGTAACAGGACTCATCAAACCTTCTACATGGCAATTAAAAACTGACAATAAATGCTGGCATTCTCAATTCCAGACCAGTTAGTCTAACATCGGTAGTGGGGAAACTGCTAGAGTCAGTTATTAAAGATGGGATAGCAGCACATTTGGAAAGTGGTGAAATCATTGGACAAAGTCAGCATGGATTTACATAAGGTAAATCATGTCTGACGAATCTTATAGAATTTTTCGAGGATGTAACTAGTAGCGTGGATAGGGGAGCACCAGTGGATGTGGTGTATCTGGCTCCCAGAAGGCATTCAACAAGATCCCACATAAGAGATTAGTATACAAACTTAAAGCACACGGCATTGGGGGTTCAGTATTGATGTGGATAGAGAACTGCCTGGCAAACAGGAAGCAAAGAGTAGGAGTAAACGGGTCCTTTTCACAATGGCGGGCAGTGACTAGTGGGGTACCGCAAGGCTCCGTGCTGGGACCCCAGCTATTTACAATATATATTAATGATCTGGATGAGGGAATTGAAGGCAATATCTCCAAGTTTGCGGATGACACTAAGCTGGGGGGCAGTGTTGGCTGTGAGGAGGATGCAAGGAGACTGCAAGGTGACTTGGATAGGCTGGGTGAGTGGGCAAATGTTTGGCAGATGCAGTATAATGTGGATAAATGTGAGGTTATCCATTTTGGTGGCAAAAACAGGAAAGCAGACTATTATCTAAATGGTGGCCGATTAGGAAAAGGGGAGATGCAGCGAGACCTGGGTGTCATGGTACACCAGTCATTGAAAGTAGGCATGCAGGTGCAGCAGGCAGTGAAGAAAGCAAATGGTATGTTAGCTTTCATAGCAAAAGGATTTGAGTATAGGAGCAGGGAGGTTCTACTGCAGTTGTACAGGCTCTTGGTGAGACCACACCTGGAGTATTGCGTACAGTTTTGGTCTCCAAATCTGTGGAAGGACATTATTGCCATAGAGGGAGTGCAGAGAAGGTTCTCCAGACTGATTCCTGGGATGTCAGGACTGTCTTATGAAGAAAGACTGGAAAGACTTGGTTTATACTCTCTAGAATTTAGGAGATTGAGAGGGGATCTTATAGAAACTTATAAAATTCTTAAGTGGCTGGACAGGCTAGATGCAGGAAGATTGTTCCCGATGTTGGGGAAGTCCAGGACAAGGGGTCACAGCTTAAGGATAAGGGGGAAATCCTTTAAAACCGAGATGTGAAAAACTTTTTTCATACAGAGAGTGGTGAATCTCTGGAACTCTCTGCCACAGAGGGTAGTTGAGGCCAGTTAATTGGCTATATTTAAGAGGGAGTTAGATGTGGCCCTTGTGGCTAAAGGGATCAGAGGGTATGGAGAGAAGGCAGGTACGGGATACTGAGTTGGATGATCATCCATGATCATATTGAATGGCGGTGCAGGCTCGAAGGGCCGAATGGCCTACTCCTGCACATAATTTCTATGTTTCTATGTTTCTATCCAGGTCCTAGAATAGAATAGAATGCTATTTATTGTCATTCAAACCTAATGTTTGAACGAAATTCCATTTCTACAGTTTTTAACATTACAAAACAATCCAAGACCCACACTTAACATAGTTTACATAAACATCCACCACAGTGAGTCTCCAACATCTCCTCACTGTGATGGAAGACAAAGTCTTTATCTCTTCCCTTTGTTCCTTCTCCCGCGGTTCAGCAGTCCAACTGCAGTGTTGAGGCGAACTGGGGCTCCGATGTTAAAGCCCCTGGCGGGCGATGGTAAGTCCTGAGGCCGTTTAAGCCACGCCGGGCGATGTAAGGCCCCGGCTCCATGTCCTTAAACCCGCGATTCCAGCGGGAGAAGTCGCCGTTGCGGAGCTCGGAAAAGTGGTCTCCCACCAGGGACCTGCGACCTCCCGATGTTCCCGACCACCGGGTCTGCGGCCGGTGCCTTCGAACTCCAAAAGTCGGGTCGCAGCCACACGCCGCCACAGCTCTTCCCGCTCCGAAGTTGGCCAGCTCCGCGATGTCACTTCCGCAGGCTCTGCAACTGGAGCCCTCAGGTTAGTCCCGGCCGGAGGTCGCCGCCGGCTCCATGATGTTAGGCCCAACGACATCTGAGACCCGACAGGGAATAGTTGGGTGCCCGCACAGGGAAGAGATTAACGGTTTCCCCCACAGCCCCCCCACCACCCCCCACATATACACAGCTAAAAAAATAATAAAAACTGACTCAAAGACATACATAGAAACATAGAAATTAGGTGCAGGAGTACGCCATTCGGCCCTTCGAGCCTGCACCGCCATTCAATATGATCATGGCTGGAGCAATAGGGATGGGTGAGTGAGCAGTTCGTGAAGTGAAGTGGAGCACAGATCGATGGAGGAAGGCATATGGCATGCTTGTCTTCTTCTGTCAGGGCATTGAGCACAGTCAGGCGTCATGTTGCTACATTTTACAGCTAGGATCATCTTGTACAAAATCATGAGAGGAATAGATCAGGTATATGTGCAGAGTCTCTTGCCCAGGATAGGGGAATCAAGAACAAGAGGACATAGGTTAAAGGCGAGGTGGGAAAGATTTAATAGGAACCTGAGGGGTAACCTTTTTACACAAAAGGTGGTGGGTACTGTACATGGAATGAGTTGCCAGAGGAGGTAGTTGAAGCAGGTACTATTGTTAGGTTTAAGAGACATCATGTAGATGAGGCATGTCGGCTGGCGTGGGTTCCTTGGGCCGAAGAGCTTGTTATAGAACTTCAGTGAAGCAGCTTTTGGAGTTTGCGTGTAGTTCTGGTCACCCCATTACAGTAGGGGTGTAAAGGTTTAGGAGAGAGTGTAAAAAAACCTGGTAATACAGGCAACACCAGGCAAGAATTCTGTCTGGATTATATATTCTCTAGAAGGAAAGGTTGGATAAACATAGATTGTTTTCTATTGAGCATCAGAGGTTAGAAACATAGAAACATAGAAAATAGGTGCAGGAGTAGGCCATTCAGCCCTTCGAGCCTGCACCGCCATTCAATATGATTATGGCTGATCAACCAATTCAGTATCCCGTACCTGCCTTCTCTCCATACCCTCTGATCCCCTTAGCCACAAGGGCCACATCTAACTCCCTCTTAAATATAGCCAATGAACTAGCCTCAACTACCCTCTGTGGCAGAGAGTTCCAGAGATTCACCACTCTCTGTGTGAAAAAAGTTTTCTCATCTCGGTTTTAAAGGATTTCCCCCTTATCCTTAAGCTATGACCCCTTGTCCTGGACTTCCCCAACATCGGGAACAATCTTCCTGCATCTAGCCTGTCCAACCCCTTAAGAATTTTGTAAGTTTCTATAAGATCCCCTCTCAATCTCCTAAATTCTAGAGAGTATAAACCAAGTCTATCCAGTCTTTCTTCATAAGACAGTCCTGACATCCCAGGAATCAGTCTGGTGAACCTTCTCTGCACTCCCTCCATGGCAATAATGTCCTTCCTCAGATTTGGAGACCAAAACTGTACGCAATACTCCAGGTGTGGTCTCACCAAGACCCTGTACAACTGCAGTAGGAGCTCCCTGCTCCTATACTCAAATCCCTTTGCTATGAAAGCTAACATACCATTCGCTTTCTTCACTGCCTGCTGCACCTGCATGCCTACTTTCAATGACTGGTGTACCATGACACCCAGGTCTCGCTGCATCTCCCCTTTTCCTAATCAGCCATCATTTAGATAATAGTCTGCTTTCCTGTTTTTGCCACCAAAATGGATAACCTCACATTTATCCACATTATACTGCATCTGCCAAACATTTGCCCACTCACCCAGCCTATCCAAGTCACCTTGCAGTCTCCTAGCATCCTCCTCACAGCCAACACTGCCCCCCAGCTTAGTGTCATCCGCAAACTTGGAGATATTGCCTTCAATTCCCTCATCCAGATCATTAATATATATTGTAAATAGCTGGGGTCCCAGCACTGAGCCTTGCGGTACCCCACTAGTCACTGCCCGTCATTGTGAAAAGGATCCGTTTACTCCTACTCTTTGCTTCCTGTTTGCCAGCCAGTTCTCTATCCACATCAATACTGAACCCCCAATGCCGTGTGCATTAAGTTTGTATACTAATCTCTTATGTGGGACCTTGTCGAAAGCCTTCTGGGAGTCAGATACACCACATCCACTGGTTCTCCCCTATCCACGCTACTAGTTACATCCTCGAAAAATTCTATAAGATTCGTCAGACATGATTTACCTTACGTAAATCCATGCTGACTTTGTCCAATGATATCACCACTTTCCAAATGTGCTGCTATCCCATCTTTAATAACTGACTCTAGCAGTTTCCCCACTACCGATGTTAGACTAACTGGTCTGTAATTCCCCGTTTTCTCTCTCCCTCCTTTCTTAAAAAGTGGGGTTACGTTTGCTACCCGCCAATCCTCAGGAACTACTCCAGAATCTAAAGAGTTTTGAAAGATTATTACTAATGCATCCACTATTTCTGGAGCTACTTCCTTAAGTACTCTGGGATGCAGCCTATCTGGCCCTGGGGATTTATCGGCCTTTAATCCATTCAATTTACCCAAAACCACTTCTCGACTAACCTGGATTTCACTCAATTCCTCCAACTCCTTTGACCCGCGGTCCCCTGCTATTTCCGGCAGATTATTTATGTCTTCCTTAGTGAAGACGGAACCAAAGTAGTTATTCAATTGGTCCGCCATATCCTTGTTCCCCATGATCAACTCACCTGTTTCTGACTGCAAGGGACCTACATTTGTTTTAACTAATCTCTTTCTTTTCACATATCTATAAAAACGTTTGCAGTCAGTTTTTATGTTCCCTGCCAGTTTTCTTTCATAATCTATTTTTCCTTTCCTAATTAAGCCCTTTGTCCTCTTCTGCTGGTCTCTGAATTTCTCCCAGTCCTCTGGTATGCTGCTTTTTCTGGCTAATTTGTACGCATCATCCTTCGCTTTGATACTATCCCTGATTTCCCTTGTTATACACAGATGCACTACCTTCCCTGATTTATTCTTTTGCCAAACTGGGACGAACAATTTTTGTAGTTCATCCATGCAGTCTTTAAATGTCTTCCATTGCATATCCACCGTCAACCCTTTTAGAATTAATTGCCAGTCAATCTTGGCCAATTCACGTCTCATACCCTCAAAGTTACCTTTCTTTAAGTTCAGAACCATTGTTTCTGAATTAACAATGTCACTCTCCATCCTAATGAAGAACTCAACCATATTATGGTCACTCTTGCCCAAGGGGGCACGTACAACTAGACTGCTAACTAACCCTTCCTCATTACTCAATACCCAGTCTAAAATAGCCTGCTCTCTCGTTGGCTCCTCTACATGTTGATTTAGATAACTATCCCGCATACATTCCAAGAAATCCTCTTCCTCAGCACCCCTGCCAATTTGATTCACCCAATCTATATGTAGATTGAAGTCACCCATTATAACTGTTTTACCTTTGTCGCACGCATTTCTAATTTCCTGTTGGATACCATCTCCAACTTCACTACTACTGTTAGGTGGCCTGTACACAACACCCACCAGCGTTTTCTGCCCCTTAGTGTTTCGCAGCTCTACCCATACCGATTCCACATCCTCCAAACTAATGTCCTTCCTTTCCATTGCGTTAATCTCCTCTCTAACCAGCAACGCTACCCCACCTCCTTTTCCTTTCTCTCTATCCCTCCTTAATATTGAATATCCCTGGATGTTCAGCTCCCAGCCTTGGTCACCCTGGAGCCATGTCTCCGTGATCCCAACTATATCATAATCATTAATGGCTATCTGCACGTTCAACTCATCCACCTTATTACGAATACTCCTTGCATTGAGACACAAAGCCTTCAGGCTTGTTTTTACAACCCCTTATACAATTATGTTGAAAAGTGGCCCTTTTTGATTTTTGCCCTGGTTTTGTCTGCCTGCCACTTTTACTTTTCACCATGCTACCTATTGCTTCTACCCTCATTTTACACCCCCCTACATTTAACAAGACCAAAATTAAAAAAAGACAGACGACTGTAGTCGAGCCGCTGCCGTTAGGCGCCGCCACTCCTGAAAAATCTATGGAACAAAAGGTAGGGATTGTCCATATATTTTATAGAATGAATGTTTTTTTGGCATCATATTATGCATGTTTATGAAAGTAAACTCATGGCAAGTGAAAATAAGGCATCAATGCTTCAGTTAATCATTTAAATCCTATGGAACAGGTCGTTCCTCAGGAATGTTCATGGTAGATTCTATCAAATTGATCCAGGGCAATCAGAAGACAGACACAAAGTGCTGGAGTAACTCAGCGGGTCAGGCTGCGTCTCTGGAGAAAAAGGATGGGTGACGTTTGGGGTCAGGACCCTTCTTCAGACTGAAAGTAGAGAGGAGTGAACTGGAGATAAAAGGAGGCCAGAACAAAGCAGGGCCAGCAGGGCTGGCAACAGATGACCCAGGAAGAGTGGAGCCCAGAGTGGCCCATTGTTGGCTGGGGAAGAGGTGATAATGAAAGGATCCAAGGATACAAACAGCGGAACTAGTAGGATGACAATGGTGGGAACATGGTGGGGAGATAGGGAATGTAGAGGTTCAAAAATTAGAGAAATCAACATTCATACTGCTGGGTTGGTTGTAAGCTGCCCAATCTTTATTAACATCTGAGGCAGTGAAAAGATAAATGGTCAGGAAGGGTAGGTTTTGATTTACTGTTGTAAAATGTCACAGACATGATGTTTAATATCCTCATTCTGTATCAACATTTCTCCAGTACTATGCTCTCCTAGATTGCATCAATATGTGCAGTAATAAGGCATAATTGTTATGCATTGGTTCTAAACTGTTACAGCATGTTCCAAGGAGTGAAATGATTTATCCTGATATCTTAACCAATACGTTTCCATAACATGTGTAAGAAATAACTGCAGATGCTGGTTTAAAACTTCAGATAGCCTTTGCCTTCTCTCTCCACCCTCTTCCCCATCCCAGTTCTCCACCAAATCTATCTGACTACATTCTATCTTTGTCCCACCCGCTCCTCTGACATCAGTCGAGGCAAAATTTCGCCCATTCTTTCTCTCCAGAGATGCTGCATGACCCGCTGAGTTACTCCAGCATTTTGTGTCATGTTTGCATAACAATTGCTGCAGTCAACTGGGTAACTGATCATTTTTATCACTCGTGTTGAATATTGATTTTAATATCTGAACTCTCTTAATGTGCAAATATGAAAGCTTCATGAAAATCACAGGAGAGGTAATTGGAGAATGTCTCAGTTCTATGAAACTTAATATGGAGCAACACAAACTGACTAGCAACTTGTGGTGATGCACAATTCACAGGCATTTTGCAGTGTTATATTAATGTCAGCAAACATTGGCTACAACCTGATACTCCTTCTGTAGAATTTGGACAGGTTTGTGGATAAATCTCATGTCATTAATTCATATTTTCAGATCAAATAACATAATTAAGCTAAGATTTTGGTCTAGAAATATCCCACCAATTTACATATTCAATGCTGGTCATTGAAGTTTAACCACTTTTCACTATATTCATCACAAATTATATTAAAGCACAAATATAAATAAATGAAAAAGTACATGGATAGGACAGGTTTGGATGGATACGTGTCAAATGCGGGCAGGTGGGACTAATGTAGCCGCGATATATTGGCCAGTGTGGGCACGTTGGGCCGAAGGGCCTGTTTCCACAACGTATCATTCTATGACTCTATGACTAAAAATGGCAAGGTTGGAATTGTGACTGTTTCTCCAATCTCTTAATAAAACTCTTCTTCTGCAGTTGTATAGGGCTCTGGTGAGACCACATCTGGAGTATTGTGTACAATATTGGTCTCCTAATTTGAGGAGCCTTGTGATTGTGGCAGTGCAGTGTAGGTTCACGAGATTGATCACTGGGATGGCGGGACTGTCATATGAGGAAAGATTGAAAAGACTAGGCTTGTATTCACTGCAGTTTAGAAGGATGAGGGGATATCTTATAGAAACATATAAATTATAAAAGGACTGGACAAGCTAGATGCAGGAAATTTTTTTCACAATGTTGGGCGAGTCCAGAACCAGTGGCCATAGTCGTGGAATAAAGGGGAGGTAATTTAAGACTGAAGTGAGAAAAAACGTTTTCACCCAGAGAGTTGTGAATTTATGGAATTCCCTGCCACAGAGGGCAGTGGAGGCCAAATCACTGGATGGATTTAAGTGAGAGTTAGATAGAGCTCCAGGGGCTAATAGAGTCAAGGGATATGGGGAGAGGACAGGCACGGATTATTGATAGGGGACGATCAGCCATGATCACAATGAATGGCGGTGCTGGCTCGAAGGGCCGAATGGCCTCCTCCTGCACCTATTTTCTATGTTTCTACGTTTCTATGTTTCTAAGGAGAGGCACAAAAAGCTGGAGCAAGTCAACGGGGCAGGCAGCATCTCTGGAGAGAAGGAATGGGTGACCTTTCAGGTCGAGACCCTTCTTCAGACCTATCTTTGGTTTAAACCAGCATCTGCAGTTCCTTCCTGCACTCTCTTAACAACACTGTTATACTGTAACATCTTTCTCAAGAGTACTAAATTTTAAGCTCTCAGTTGTTGCTGCGCTATTTATATTCACAATTTATCGTACATATATCATTCTAGCATAAAACACTTGGAGCCAAATTCGTCAATTTTGAAAGAATCTTTCTCCAGTGTTGATTATATTAAGCTGCTAACTGAAACATATCAACCAAAGGTTATAGTAAAGGTGCTGAATAATAAAGTGGACCTCAAAATGTTTATATTTCTCCTGAGAACTGTACATGGATAGCCTTAATAGGGACTGACTATCGTGCTACTGTGCAGTCGGCCATGTCCTTCACAACCCACTGACAGTCACCTCACATTACCCAAAATTACTATTTACACCATTTCAGGGCATGTGATCAAACTTGTCAGATATTACGGTACAGTGGAAATTTTTCACATTTAGTTAGAAATTTCTGCTGGTCCAATTTGTTTAGTTTAGTTTAGTTAGAAATACAGTGCGGAAACAGGCCCTTCGGTCCACCGAGTCCGCACCGACCAGCGATCCCCGCACATTAACACTATCCTACACACACTGGGGACAATTTACATTTGTACCAAGCCAATTGACCTACAAAGCTGTTCGTCTTTGGAGCATGGGAGGAAACCGAAGATCTCAGAGAAAACCCACGCAGGTCACAGGGAGAACGTACAAACTCCATGCAGACAGCATCCGTGGTCCGGATCGAACCCGGGTCTCTGGTCTGTAAGGCAGCCACTCTATCACTGCGCCATCGTGCCGCCCCAATTTCATTTAATGACTATTGTATGTGCTTAAAGGGCCTGTCCCACGAGCATGCGACCTACATGCGGCAAGCGCGACCAAACCGGAAGCGGGGGCTGCGCGGAGGCTGCACGGAGGTCGAGTGATCCCCGTACATGGTCGGTCCCACGAGCATGTGACTGCATGCGGCGATCGCGATCAAACCGGAAGCGGGGGCCGCGCGGAGGTCGAGTGATCCCCGTACATGGCCGGTCCCACCAGCATGCGACGGCATGCAGCGATCGCGACCAAACCGGAAGCGGGGGCCGTGCGGAGGTCGAGTGAGTGACGTGAAGTTCGAGCGAAGTCCCACGGGCGTGCGCAGCATCAAAACGCTGCGTATGGCATCAAGACGCTGCGTATGCCCGTCGAGGCGGTGCGTACGGCGTCGAGGCGGCTGTGGGCCGGCAGGCCATTGCCGCGCGGAATTTTTGAACACAGTCAGTTTATCAGAGCCCCGCGCGATGTCAGGACCAGCTCCGCACAACTCCATACGGCTCTAGCGATCGAAGTGGGACCGGCCCCGCGAGGCCGTACGGCTCAAGCGACCACGTTAGGTCGCGCTCGCCGCATGGAGTCGCATGCTCGTGGGACAGGCCCTTTACAGGTTGAAACCAGGTGTGTGAAGGTTCACTGTTGTGGGTACATTCCTCCCATGCTAGTAGTTTGCCACTTACCACATGTATGTTCCTTTTGATGTGCAAAAGATCAGCCAGTGTGTTGGTGACCACAGGCAGTATCATGCAGGTCTGTGGTGACTTTGTTGGCACCAGTCTTGATTTATTTATTCAGTTGTTCACAGTGCAGGCACAGGCACAGTAGAATGTTGCCTGGGTTTCAGCAACTAAGTTACAGAGAAAGGTTGAACAAGTTAGGGCTTTATTCTTTGGAGCGCAGAAGGTTAAG
This sequence comes from Amblyraja radiata, assembly GCF_010909765.2. Classification (NCBI taxonomy): domain Eukaryota; kingdom Metazoa; phylum Chordata; class Chondrichthyes; order Rajiformes; family Rajidae; genus Amblyraja; species Amblyraja radiata. Next base: position 3,517,587 of record NC_045977.1, read on the forward strand.
GGGGGACTTGATAGAGGTTTTTAAAATGATGAGAGGGATAGACAGAGTTGATGTGGAAAAGCTTTTCCCACTGAGAGTAGGGAAGATTCAAACAACGGGACATGACTTGAGAATTAAGGGACTGAAGTTTAGGGGTAACATGAGGGGGAACTTCTTTACTCAGAGAGCGGTAGCTGTGTGGAATGAGCTTCCAGTGAAGGTGGTGGAGGCAGGTTCGTTTTTATCATTTAAAAATAAATTGGATAGTTATATGGATGGGAAAGGAATGGAGGGTTATGGTCTGAGCGCAGGTATATGGGACTAGGGGAGATTATGTGTTCGGCACGGACTAGAAGGGTCGAGATGGCCTGTTTCCGTGCTGTAATTGTTATATGGTTATATGGTGCCACCTTTATTCCAATCATGTTGTCAGATCATGGGATGGTTACAGGGTGGAAAGGTTTCTTGCCTCATGATATACCTCCTGACTTCTGTCAAAGAAACTGTGCAAAGTGGCAATTCTGACCGTGAGCCAGTTAGTTTAACATAAGGACTATCATTGCACAATGTGGGCTGAAGGGCCTGTTCCTGTACTGTACTGTTCTATGTTCTATGTTCAGACAAATGTGAGTTAATACAATATGAACACAATGTATGCAGTAAAAAGCAGGGGCCTCAGGAGTACTGATGTACAGAGGAAACTTGTGGAGCAAGATCATAACACGGTGAAAATCATAATGCAGGTGAATAAGGTCGTGAAGAAGGCATTCATAGGTCAAGAATGGTCTCGACCCGAAACATCACCTATTCCTTTTCTTCAGAGATGCTGCATGACCCGCTGAGTTACTCCAGCTTTTTGTGTCTATCTGCACTTTGTATAAAAGATGAGATGTCATGTTGCAGTTGCACAAACCGTCGGTCTGGTCACATTGGTGAGTGTACACCCTACATCATAGATGTGGCAGTATTAAAAAGAGTGCAGCGGAGATTCAACAGCACATTGTCCGGAATGGAGGGCCCTCCTTAGAAGAAGAGATTGGATAAGATGGTTTATTCTCACTGGAACATAGGGGCTGAAGGGAGACTTCATAGACATGTATAACATTACTGTGGGCATAGATTTGGTAGAGAGTCAAAATCGGGTGATGGAGTCAAAAATTAGGCGGCGTAAATTTAAGGAGAAAGTGGCGAACTCAAAATGAAATCTGAGGGACAGGTTTTTCACACTGGTTATATGGAATGCATTGCCTGAGGAAGTCATGGATTCATACAGCAAGGAAGTAGGCCTTTTGCCACAACTCCTTCATGTTGGCCATGTTGTCTAATCAAGCTGGCCTCACTAGCCAGCACCTGGCCCATATTCCTCCAAACCATTCTCCCCATTATCCTGTACCTGTACACTGTGAATGGCTTAATTATAATCATGTATAGTCTTTTCACTGATTGCATAGCACGCAACAAAAAGCTTTTCATGGTGCCTCAGTGTAGGTGACAACAATAAACTAAACTATACTATCCATTAATATACCGGTATTCAATTTTCTTTTAAATGTTGCAATTGTGTAGTGGCCACTATCCACCTCTTTGGTGACCTGCGGACTATCCTTGATCGGACCTTACTCGCTTTACCTTGCACTAAACGTTATTCCCTTATCTTGCATCTACACATTGATTGTAATCATGTGTTGTCTTTCTGCTGGCTGGATAGCACACAACAAAAACTTTTCACTGTACCTCGGTACACATGACAATAAACTACATTGAAACTGGTAGAGTGGCGGCAATTGCGACAACACATAAAAGCCATTTGGACAAGATGGGAAAGGAGTAAAAGGATATGGGCCTAATGCTGGAAAATGGGATTATTGTCAGTGGGAATCATGGATATGATTTGACGAAAGCGCCCATTTCTGTGTTATACAACGCACTGATTGAATGACATAGTCATTCTTATTTAGTGCCCCTGTTCTTGCTATGTGTTTACATTTTAGTCATAGTGTCATGGAGTGATACAGTGTGGAAACAGGCCCTTCAGCCCAACTTGCCCACAGTGGCCCACATGCCTCAGCTACACTAGTCCCACCTGCCCGCATTTGGTCCATATCCCTCCAAACTTGTCCGATCCATGTATCTGTCTAACAGTTTCTTAAACGTTGGGATAGTCCCAGCCTCAACTACCTCCTCTGGCAGCTCATTCCATACACCCACACCCTAAAGTCGCATGATTTTACACGGTATATCCTCGGTGGATGTACCATGAACTTGAGCAGCTCGTTTTTTTTTTTTGACACCACGACACCACGATGTGTGTGCCTCAAGTCACGGAACCCCTTTGCCACGCAAGCCCAAGAGCTGCTCTGCACAACACCGGCTGACGCTTCCAAGGACAGTTGGGTCAAGACGAGATGGAGAGACCAGTGGAAGTTAGCGGAACCATCTAGGCTACACCACTACATCGATGACCTCATGGACATCCCTGGCCAGGACCTGCCCCAAAAGCAGTGGACAACCCGCAACCACTTGAGGACAGGCATCGGACTCTATGGAATAGCGATGAAGAGGTGGGGCCTCGTGGACAGCGCCTCCAGCGAGTGTGGGGACCCAGCACAGACAGTGGAGCACATAGTCACTAGTTGCCCCAAACACCGGCCACCGAATGGTGAACGAGGTCTGATTGACCTGGACGATGACACGTTGGCCCGGCTCACCTCAACAGTGCTGCAGGTCTAAAAGACACACAACAGAAGAAGAAGAGCAGCTCCTGCACCATTGTGGTCACTGCACCTTGACAAGGTCCAGCTAATTTGAGCTATTTAGCTGTATGGAATTGATAATGATACAAGCAGTATCCATGATACGTTGATATCTGAGAATAGAGGAGGTTCATCCATTTCCACATCAGACTCCATGCGAGCCCTTCTGCTGTACAGTATGAGAACATAGTGCCCAAGAGACTCAATGCTCAGGAATCCCTGTATGCAATGGCTTCCTGGCTATGAGTGCAGGACTCTGAGCTTCCAAGTCACCAGTTTAAGCTCTCAAGACAGGCCTTATTGCTGTGTTCGTTGGAGCTGAGCTGATGGACAGATAAATAATTATTGTATTATATAAGAATTATAGAACAGGCTCTTCAGCCTATCGGGTCAATGCCAACCAGGCATATGGAGCTGGCCCCATTAAGAGTTATAGAGTAATACAGCAAGGAAACAAGCCATTTAGCCTAACTTGTCCATGCTGACCAAAATGCCCCGCTCATCACATTATGCTACCATGTTGAGAAATTATTGGGTATTGCTCACTTTGCTCTTCATTTTGTACGTGCATTTGGCTTCATTGTATTCATGTATAGGGCGGCATGGTGGTACAATGGTAGAGTTGCTGCCTTACAGCACTTGCAGTGCCGGAGACCCGGGTTCGATCCTGACTATGGGTGCTGTCTGTACGGAGTTTGTACGTTCTCCCCGTGACCGCGTGGGTTTTCTCTGAGGTCTTTGGTTTCCTCCCACATTCCAAAGACATACAGGTTGTAGGTTAATTGTCACTTATGTGTGTGGGATAGCATTAATGTGCGGGGATCGCTGGTCGGTGCAGACTCTGTGGGCCGAAGGGCCTGTTTCAAGTTCAAGTTCAAGTTCGCATTTATTGTCACTTAACCAACTAAGGTACGGTAAAATTATGAGTTCAGAGATGTCTTCTGACCCACTGAGTTACTCCAGCACTTAGTGTCTTTCTCTACACTCAATTCACTAATTGATGAAGACAAGATGCTAAAATCCTTCTTCACCAGCCTATCTAATTGTGATGCTACTTTCAGGGAACTATGTACTTGTATTCCTAGATTCCTCTACTCCCAGAGGGCTAGCATTCACTGTGAACGTCCTGTTTTACTTCAACTTCAAAATGCAATACTTATCTAAATTAATCTCCATTAACCATTCATAGTCCCACTTGCCCAGTTGTTCGAGATCCCGCTGTATTCTTGATATTGACATCTTTATTGTCTACGATACACCTATTTTAGCGTCATCTGCAAACTTCCTTCTCATGACTTCTACATTCTATTCCAAATTATTGATATCGATGGCAAAAGGCAATGGACATTGCACCCATCTCAGTGGGACACCACAAGTGACAGGTCTCCAATACAAACAACAACCTTCAACCACCACCCCCTGCTTCCAACCAAGAAGCATGGTGCAGTGATAGAGCCTTGCAGCGCTCAAGACCCGGGTTCGATCCTGACCATGGGAACTATCTATATGGAGTTTGTACATTCTTATCATGACCTGCGTGGGTTTTCTCCGAGATCTTCGGTTTCCTCCAACACTCCAAAGACATACAGGTTTGTAGGTTAATTGGCTTGGTGTAAATGTAAACTTGTCCCTAGTGTATGTTGGGTAGTATTAATGTGCGGGGATCGCTGGTCGGTGCGGACTCGGTGGGCAAAGGGGTGAGTTTACGTGCGGCATCTCTATGCTAATCTAAAATGAACAAAAATATAAGCTAATTCAGTATCCACCTCTGCTTCTTACTACAATGCAAATACTGTATCCAGTATTCTGTATTTGCCTGCATTTTGCCCATAGCCCTCTATGCCCTTCCAATATGTATATCTGTCCAATTGTCTTTTTAAAAGTTGAATTACCTGTTTTTGTTATCCATCCACAATGCATTCAAATCCCAGTACAGGTTGTGAGTTGGCCTTGTCTCAATCTCTAAAACTCAATGGCAGGATGCCAAGTGGAATTAACAATAAAACGTAGAACATAGAACAGTACAAAACGGGAATGTGTAGGAAGGAAGTGCAGATGCTGGTTTTTAACTGAAGATGGACACAAAATGGTGGAGTAACTCAGTTGGACAACTGAGGCAACATCTCTGGAGAGAAGGAATGGGCTACATTCCAGGTCGAGATACTTTGACTGAAGAACCATTTCTTCTCTCCACAGATGCTGCTTGTTACTCCAGTATTTTGTGTCCAGTACCAGACAGGAACAGGCCCTTCACCCATAATGGCCGTGTCAATGATGGTACCAAGTTATACTAATCTCTGCATGTGAATCATATCCCTTAATTTTCTGCATATACATGTGCCTATGCAAAAACATCTTAAACGCCACCATCCCCACTGGCAGCATGTTCCAAGCATCCACCATTCTCTGTTTAAAAACTTGCTCGGCACGTCTCCTTTAAACTTTCCCCAACTGGCTTGAAACCAATGACTTACAATGGCTGTCTATCCCATCTATGCCTCGCATCATTTTATATGTTTCTATCAGTTCTCCCGTCAACCTCTAGATTCAGGAGTCGTTCCTGAGGATTGGAGGGTAGCTAATGTAACCCCACTTTTTAAAAAGGGAGGGAGAGAGAAAACGGGGAATTAAAGACCAGTTAGTCTAACATAGGTGGTGGGGAAACTGCTAGAGTCAGTTATTAAAGATGGGATAGCAGCACATTTGGAAAGTGGTGAAATCATTGGACAAAGTCAGCATGGATTTACGAAAGGTAAATCATGTCTGACGAATCTTATAGAATTTTTCGAGGATGTAACTAGTAGAGTGGATAGGGGAGAACCAGTGGATGTGTTATATCTGGACTTTCAGAAGGCTTTCGACAAGGTCCCACATAAGAGATTAGTATATAAACTTAAAGCACACGGTATTGGGGGTTCAGTATTGATGTGGATAGAGAACTGGCTGGCAAACAGGAGGCAAAGAGTAGGAGTAAACGGGTCCTTTTCACAATGGCAGGCAGTGACTAGTGGGGTACCGCAAGGCTCAGTGCTGGGACCCCAGCTATTTACAATATGTATTAATGATTTGGACGAGGGAATTGAATGCAACATCTCTAAGTTTGCGGATGACACTAAGCTGGGGGGCAGTGTTAGCTGTGAGGAGGATGCTAGGAGGCTGCAAGGTGACTTGGATAGGCTGGGTGAGTGGGCAAATGCATGGCAGATGCAGTATAATGTGGATAAATGTGAGGTTATCCACTTTGGTGGCAAAAACAGGAAAGCTAACTATTATCTAAATGGTGGCCGATTAGGAAAAGAGGAGATGCAACGAGACCTGGGTGTCATGGTACACCAGTCATTGAAAGTAGGCATGCAGGTGCAGCAGGCAGTAAAGAAAGCGAATGGTATGTTGGCATTCATAGCAAAAGGATTTGAGTACAGGAGCAGGGAGGTTCTGCTGCAGTTGTACAGGGTCTTGGTGAGACCACACCTGGAGTATTGCGTACAGTTTTGGTCTCCAAATCTGAGGAAAGGCATTATTGCCATAGAGGGAGTGCAGAGAAGGTTCACCAGACTTTCTTATGAAGAAAGACTGGATAGACTCGGATTGTACTCGCTAGAATTTAGGAGATTGAGGGGGGATCTTATAGAAACTTACAAAATTCTTAAGGGATTGGACAGGCTAGATGCAGGAAGATTGTTCCCGGTGTTGGGGAAGTCCAGGACAAGGGGTCCCAGCTTAAGGATAGAGGGGAAATCCTCTAGAACCGAAATGAGAAGAACATTTTTCACGCAGAGAGTGGCGAATCTCAGGAACTCTCTGCCACAGAAGGTAGTTGAGGCCAGTTCATTGGCTGTATTTAAGAGGGAGTTAGATGTGGCCCTTGTGGCTAGAGGGATCAGGGGGTATGGAGAGAAGGCAGGTACGGGATACTGAGTTGGTTGATCAACCATGATCATATTGAATGGCGGTGCAGGCTCGAAGGGCTGAATGGCCTACTCCTGCACCTATTTTCTATGTTTCTATGTTTCTAACCTCTGATGCTCAATAGAAAACAATCTATGTTTATCCAACCTTTCCTTATAGCGAATATATAATCCTGACTGAATTCTTGCCTGGTGTTGCCTGGATTACCAGGTTTTTTTACACTCTCTCCTAAACCTTTACACCCCTACTGTAATGGGGTGACCAGAACTACACGCAAACTCCAAAAGCTGCTTCACTGAAGTTTTATAACAAACTGTTCGGCCCAAGGAACCCAAGGAACCCACGCCAGCCGACATGCCTCATCTACATGATGTCTCTTAAACCTAACAATAGTACCTGCTTCAACTACCTCCTCTGGCAACTGATTCCATGTACAGTACCCACCACCTTTTGTGTAAAAAGGTTACCCCTCAGGTTCCTATTAAATCTTTCCCTCCTCGCCTTTAACCTATGTCCTCTTGTTCTTGATTCCCCTATCCTGGGCAAGAGAGTCTGCACATATAATAATAATAATAATAATACATTTTATTTATGGGCGCCTTTCAAGAGTCTCAAGGACACCTTACAAAAATTGAGCATGTAGAGGAAAAACATGTAAGGGGAATGAAATAAATAGTAGAGACATGACTAGTACACAAAGTAAAGACAGAATTCAATACAAAACACAGTATGAGGCAATTAATGCACAGATGAAAAGGGACAGGGACGTGGGGCTAAGGATAGGCAGAGGTGAAGACATGGGTCTTGAGGCGGGACTGGAAGATGGTGAGGGACACGGAATTGCGGATCAGTTGGGGGAGGGAGTTCCAGAGCCTGGGAGCTGCCCTGGAGAAGGCTCTGTCCCCAAAACTGCAGAGGTTGGACTTGTGGATGGAGAGGAGACCGGCTGATGTGGATCTGAGGGACCGTGAGGGTTGGCAGGGGGAGAGGAGGTCAGTGAGATATGGGGGGGCCAGATGATGGAGGGCTTTGTAGGTGAGGATAAGGATTTTGTAGGTGATCCGGTGGAAGATGGGAAGCCAGTGAAGTTTTTTTTTTGAGGACTGGAGTGATGTGATGCCAGGATTTGGTGTGGGTGATAAGTCAGGCGGCTGCGTTCTGGACCAGTTGGAGTCGGTTGATGTAGGTGGAGCTGATGCCAAGTAGAAGTGAGTTGCAATAGTCCAGTCGGGAGGAGATGAAGGCATGGATGAGTCTTTCAGCACCAGTGAGAGAGGGTCTGAGTTTGGCGATGTTGCGGAGATGAAAGAAGGAGGTTTTAATGACATGGCGGATGTGAGGCTCAAGGGAGAGGGTGGAATCAAAGATCACGCCAAGGTTGCGGGCCTGGGAAGATGGGGAGACAGTGGTGCCGTCGATGGTGAGAGTGGGGTTATTGATTTTGCTGAGTGTGGCTTTGGAGCCGATGAGGAGGAATTCTGTCTTATCGCTGTTGAGTTTGAGGAAATTATGTTGCATCCAGGTTTTTATAGCTGACAAACAGGAGTTGATATGGGAGAGGGGGGGGGGTTGTGAGGGGATTTGGTGCCAAGGTAAATCTGGGTGTCATCAGCGTAACAGTGGAAGTCCAGATTGAAGTGGCGGAGTATCTGACCAAGGGGGAGGATGTAGATGATGAAGAGGAGGGGGCCTAGTACGGAGCCTTGGGGAACGCCTTGAGTGACTGCGGCTGTAGCAGAGGTGTGGTTGTGGAGAGAGATGAAGTGGGATCTGTTGGAAAGGTAGGAACGGAGCCAGCTGAGTGCAGAGCCTTCAATGCCGAGGTTTTTGAGTCTGGTGAGCAGGATGTTATGGTTCACTGTATCGAAGGCTGCCTGATATACCTGATCTATTCCTCTCATGATTTTGTACAAGATGATCCTAGCTGTAAAATGTAGCAACATGACTCCTGACTGTGCTCAATGCCCTGACAGAAGAAGGCAAGCATGCCATATGCCTTCCTCCATCGATCTGTGTTCCACTTCACTTCACGAACGGCTCACTCACCCATCCCTATTGCTCCACCTGTAGATTAGTCTATTGGTCTCACATTAGCCTCCTTACCACTTCAGCACAAATAAAGCAGTGTGGAAACAAGCCCCCCTTGATCCTGAGCGGCTGGCCAAGGGAAGGGAAAGAAGAGTCAAGAGACAATAGTGTTTTATTGTTATGTGTCCCAGACGAACAATTAAATTCTTACTTGCAGCAGCACAACGATTAAACAAAGTATGAATATAATGCAATTTAAAAAAATGTACAAAAGATATATCTTTGAAAAGTACAGTAATGAGGAAGGAGAATGTAAATCTCACAGATGTTAATGGTGCTTGTTCTTTTTGTTCTTTTCTTTTTTTGTCCTTTTTTTCTTAATAGCTTGATTGGAGTAGTTTTATTTGAATTGTCTGTTTAGTTTATTTTATTGAATTTTGCATTTGTTAATGGTGAAGAATGGGGGTAGGACTTGACAAGCATAGGCTTCTTCCTATCCCTTTTCGAACGAGTCTAATGTGTATTATGTTGAAATTGGCTTTTGATTTTTTTAATTTATGTATGTACATATATGTTATGTATATGTGTATGTGTGTATAGTGTATATGTATGTATATATGTACATGTATATGTATGTGTGTATGTATTTATGTCTGTATATATGTGTATATATATAATTTTCCTTTTATTTAATCATTTTCATCTTTTCTTTTCTTCTTCTTTTTAATCGTTCGAAATAAAAGATATCATTCATTCATTCATTCAACAGAATATGTAAACATAGTACACTGTAAACAATATAATAAAGAGAGAGAAAAAAAAGTTCAGTATGTGTATATATGCACATACTCACAAATACACATATATCTATACATAACTAAAACACTGATCTTGTTTTCTTCCAGTTTGCGCGGTCTTTCTTTATGCGCAAAAGCGGTACGCTATAGCGCTACGATTTTTCACCAGCTCACTCACCATTCTCCTGTGCTGCGAGTGCACCAAGTGTAGTTCCGATCGGTGGTCTATTGAAAAAATGTGAGCGAGGTTTAAAATTCTCAAAAACCGAGAGTACAGATCGATCTCATCTCCTGCCAGTCAGCGCCACGTGGATTGGTCTTTTCTCCTGTCACTCCGCGGGATGGTCCGCCCCTTCCTGCGCCATCGTGTCTTTACTGGACCTGAGGGTGGCCAGTGGAGGTTTCCAACCGGACACAATTTTCGGAGGGACCGGGAGATGTCGCCAAACGGAAAACAGAGACATTGATGCCGCCGGAGGAGAAGGTCCAGCGATCAGTGCCCGCTGTGAGTCGCAAACGCACCACCAGCTCCAGCCTCTTCCCCTCTGGTCCCCCTCGCTGGCTCCTGCCCCCCTTCCGCGTGAAACCCCCCTCTTCCCCGTAACCCAGTCTTTTCTCCGAGCTCTCTCCCCCCTCCCACACAACACAGCACACACATGCCCCTCCCCCCACCCACACACACCCCTCCTCCAACCAACCCCCGCTCATCCCGCCCACACACCCCCCTCCCCCCTGCCCAGACACACCCCCCGCCCCAAAATCCCTAGTCCCCCCACAACCCCCCCCGCCCACACACCCGCTCCCTCCAAGCCCACACACCCCACTACCCCCACAACCCCTCCGCCCACACGTCCCCCTCCCCCCCCTCCCGCACACCCCCTTCCCCCACAACTCCCCCGCCCACATATCCCTTCCCCCCACAACACCCCATCACACCCCTCCGCCCCCACACACAGATCAGGGGAAGGGTATAAAACAATTTCTGCAGCATTGCAGGTACCAAAGAGCACAGTGGCCTCTGTCATTCTTTAATGGAAGAACTTTAAAACCACCAGGACTCTTCATAGAGCTGGCCACCCAGCCAAACCACGAACCCAACGGTCACTCTGACAGAGCTCCAGAGTTCCTCTGTGGAGATGGGAGAACCTTCCAGAAGGACAACTGCAGTACTCCACCAATCAGGCCTTTATGTTAGAGTGACCAGACAGAAGCCACTCCTCAGTAAAAGGCACATGACAGCCCACTTGGAGTTTGCCAAAAGGCACCTAAACAAGATTCTCTGGTCTGATGAAACCAAGATTGAACTCTTTGGCCTGAATGCCAAGTGTCACGTCTGTGGGAAACCAGGCACCGCTCATCACCTGGCCAATACCATACCTACGGTGAAGCATGGTGGTGGCAGCATCATGCTATGGGGATGTTTTTCAGCAGCAGGAACTGGGAGACTAGTCAGGATCGAGGGACAGATGAACAGAGCAAAGTACAGAGTGATCCTTGATGAAAACCTGCTCCATAGCATTCTGGACCTCAGACTGGGGCGGAGGTTCACCTTCCAACAGGACAACGACCCTAAGCACACAGCCAAGACAACACAGGAGTGGCTTTGTGACAAGTCTGTGTATGTCCTCGAGTGGCACAGCCAGAACCTGGACTTGAACCCGATCGAACATCTCTGGAGGGACCTGAAAATAGCTGTGCATCGACGCTCCCCATCCAACCTGACAAGCTTGAGAGGATCTGCAGAGAAGAATGGGAGAAATTACCCAAATACAGGTGTGCCAAGCTTGTAGCGTCATACCCAAGAAGACTTGAGGCTGTAATCGCTGCCAAAGGTGCCTTAACAAAGTACTGAGTAAAGGGTCTGAATACTTATGTAAATGTGATATATCAGTTATTTCTTTTTAATTACTTTGCAAAAATTTCTAAACACCTGTTTTTGTTTTTTTTATTATGGGGTATTGTGTGAAGATTGATAATGAAAATAAAAATGAGTTTGATCCATTTTAGAATAAGGCTGTAGCGTAACAAAATGTGGAAAAAATGAAGGGGTCTGAATACTTTCTGAATGTACTGTACAGTCATATCAGAAAGCTGAGGCTGAATTAAGAAAGCTAGGAATTGTTCCATGTTTTTGTTTTACCGTCTGCCCTCCACTAATGCACACTGGAGACAACCCTGGAAACAGATACATCAGGTCACAGGTTCCCTGTCATGCCTGACCACAGAGTCGGCTCCTCAGTGTACACAGTAAAACAACTGTGTCCTACAAATGTGTAGGAAGGAACTGCAGATGCTGGTTTAAACCAAAGATAGACACAACAAGTTGGAGTAACTCTGCGAGTCAGCCAACATCTCTGGAGAAAGGGAATAGGTGACGTTTCGGGTCTCTGACCAGTCTGAAGGAGAATTCTGACCCAAAATGTCACCTATCCATGCCCTCCAGAGATGCTACCTGACTCGTTGAGTGACTCTGGCACTTCTTGCATTACTTTTAAAAATAAGATTCACATTACCACTAAAAATGTCACCAGTTTGTTCAATTAAATGATATGCTTATATTGTCAAGATATTTTCATTACTTCCGACAAAGGCAAATCGTTGGAACAGAGCAGAATGAATTTTGAGTATAGCACAGTTCATTAAGGTCTTGCATCTCCTCTCTCTCCATCCCTCCCCCACCCTACTTGTACTAGTACTAGTTTCACTCTCATCCTGGTGAGTCTCATTGCCTATAACCTGTTTTCACCAAGCCCACAGCTAACATTGGCCTGTTTCCTTCATCATTGTTACTTTTTTGTATATCGTTGAATCGTTTGTTCTATATCTCCCCATATCACCGTCGATATCTCTCTTTTGCCTTTCCCCGGATTCTCACTCTAAAGAGGGGGCTCAACCTGAAACGTTACTGGTTCCTTCTCTCCAGAGATGCTGTCTGACCCGTGCAGTTACTCCAGCGTTTAGTGTCTATCTTGTGCTTTACAAAAGCCAGCACTGATTCCATAGTCTGCAGAACCACAATAAACCAAGCACCACTGGCTTGATTAGAGTGAATCTATGCAGGCGTGAAATGCCTCGCTGCTAGGAGATACAGGCACTTAACATTATCAGAGGGGCCTTGACTTCTGGCAGGGAGACTAAAGAATCATCCACTCGAGACAAATAATGTTTCCAGAGCACATAACTTCTTGTCCTACTTGGCAACATATTCACTGTTCTTCATTGTCCTTTAATAAAGGCAGACTTCTAAATAATCACCCCTCTACCTTACAATTCCCCTCACCAGTCTATTGTTCTGCAAAACATAGCCAAGGGGTTTCAAGGTGTTCTGCTGTATGGATTTATCTATAGGCACAAAATGCTGGAGTATCTCAGCGGGACAGGCAGCATCTCTGGAGTGAAGGAATGGGTGATGTTGCGGGTCGAGACTTTTCTTCAGTCTGTAGAAAGGTCTCGACCTGAAACATCACCCATTCCTTCCCTCCAGAGATGTTACCTGTCCTGCTGAGTTACTCCAGGACGATAGACCATTTTGTGTCTATTGTCGGTGTAAATCAGCACCTGCAGTTCCTTCCTACACTATTTATCTATAGGTTTCTGTTAGATGGAAACCTATCTCTGAAGAGCTTTCATCATGAGACTAATCACACAAACTGTTTATGATGTCTGCACTTAAAATTCTTAATTAATAGGACAACTCTAACTGGATGTTTCCTTTTAGCACTTAAATGGTGTATCAACTATCCCAATGTCCCTCACATAATTGATTATTATCAGGAGTAATGAATCCTGGAATCTTCTTGACAAATTCTGCCTTTGAGAACATGTAAGAGGGAACTGCAGATGCTGGTCTGAAGAAGGGTCTCACCCCGAAACGTCAACTATTCCTTCCCTCCAGAAATGCTGCCTGACCTGCTGAGATACTCCAGCATTTTATTTCTATCTGCCGTTGAGAACAATTGAGCTTGTGACTTGATGCTTACTAATATAGATTGGCTAATGTAGTGATTGTTCATCAAAATTATCAATTTCCTTCAGGACAACATATAAAGTCATCAAGAATCAAGAGAGAGTCAAGAGAGTTTTATTGTCATATGTCTCAGATAGCACAATAAAATTCTTACTTGCTGCAGCACAACAGAATATGTAAACAGTACATAACGGGAGAAAAAAAAGTTCAGTGTGTGTATGTACACATTCACACATAATAAATAAACAAATATAGCGCATTAATAATAATAATAATCTGTTATAGTTCAGAGCTTATTTGCTGTAGTGATTAATAGCTTGATGGCTCTAGGGAAGAAGCTGTTCCTGAACTTGGACATTACAGTTCTCAGGCTCCTGTACCTTCTTCCCGATGGCAGTGGTGAGATGAGCGTGTGGCCAGGATGGTGTGGGTCTTTGATGATGTTGGCCGCCTTTTTAAGGAGGTGACTTCGATAGATCCCTTCGATGGTGGGGAGGTCAGAGCCGGCGATGGACTGGGCAGTGGTCACACTTTCTACATCCTTTTCTGCTCCTGGACGTTCAAGTTGCTGAACCAGGCCACGATGCAACCAGTCAGCATGCTCTCCACTGTGCACCTGTAGAAGTTCAAGAGCATCCTCCTTGCCATACTGACTCTCCGTAATCTTCTCAGGAAGTAGAGGTGTTGATGTGCCTTCTTTATGATTGCATCAGTGTGCTGGGTCCAGGAAAGATCATTGGAAATATGCACGCCCAGGAATCTAATGTTTTTGACTCTCTCCACCATCGTCCCATTGATGTAAACAGGGTTATGGGTCCTCATCCTTCCCCTTCCAAAGTCCACAATCAGTTCCTTGGTTTTACTGGTGTTGAGAGACAGGTTGTTTTGCTGGCACCATTTGGTCAATCGGTCAATCTCACTTCCATACTCTGACTCATCACCATTTGTAATTCGTCCAACAACAGTTTGATGATGGAATTCGCCCAATGTCCCGCTACACAGTTCTCTGTTAAATCTTTAACTGGGAGAACTAGTCCTTCCCCTGGACTTAATTAATATTTTTTCTCTTGGCAAAAATCTGTGCAGTTGTACTCCAATTCTGAAATATCCTGTCATGGCCAAAACATTTCAAGGTATTTGGATTTCAAGGTAATACTGAGGATTACTGAGGTTTAATATGAGCCTGCAGGGAGAGATGACAACTTCGATCTGGAATATGCAGTCAGTGGGTAATGATGCAGTAATCCTTGGCTCTCTTATTAGGGTTTCTGCAGGATGACATCTTTTTCTTCTGCAATTAAACATCTGTTTAAATAGTTTAGGATTATTCTTTACTTGTTCTAATTTTCTCTTGGCAAACTGCAAGCCATTATTCCAAATAACAAGAGAGTTGAGAACATTTTAGGAGGAATATGTTGGTATTCTTTCTCCATGTGTTAACAGTATGTTCACTTTTAATAAGACGATGACAATTCATATGCCTTTACATTGTATTTAGTACATTAGGGACCATGCCAGAGATGTTTTCTGTAATGTGTATGGTCAGTGGTGTGGGTCTTGTGCAGATGCTGGGCCTTTCAGTGGAGTACTTGACACAGAACTCCGTTATCTTACAACAATAAATACACTGCGCCCTTACTCTCGCGTGTGATTTCAAAGACCTTGAAGTTAATCCACAGAACAATTGTATATCCAACCAGAAAAGTGGGATCCGTTCCCCTAACGCATTATTCTACCACATACTCATAGTCTCCAACTGCACAGGTGCAGCTGACGGGTTCCTGTTGGGATGCCACTGATTCCCCCCCCCCCCCCCCATTCCCCTCACTTCCCCCCCTTGCCCTTCTCCCCCCTTGCCCTTCTCCCCCCCTCGTCCTCCCTCCCACCCTTGGCTTTGCCCTGCTCCCACTTACCCCCTACATCCCCTCCCCATCCCCCCCTCCCCCCTCCTCCCCCCCCCCGACATGGCTGATGGGTTCCAGTTGTGATGCCACTGATCCCCCCTCTTCCCCCCTCCCCGCCCTCCCCCCCTCCCCTCCCACTCCCCCCCTTGCCCTCCCCCCTCCTTCCCCTCCCTCCTTCCCCCTCCCTCCTTCCCCCTCCTCCCCACCGCCCTTCCCCCCATCCCCCTCTCTCCTTCCCCCCCTCCGCCCTCCTGACATGGCGGACGGGTTCACTGATCCCTCCTCTTTCCCTCACTCCCCCCTTGCCCTTCCCCCCTCGCCCTCAACCCTCGTCCTCCCTTCCCCCCTCACCCTTCCCTCCCCCCTTCCCCCCCCCCCCCCACCTCCCCTCCTCCCCTCCTCCCCCCTCGGACATAAGATGAATCAATGGATCAATAAGGTGAATCAGCTCTTGTGGGCACCTCACACTGTCTGGGCACCTTTTCAATAAATCACTTGAAACAATGTCTTTGCAAATCCAGAGCCCAGACCAGATGCTGCAGTCAAGGAAAGGTGGAGCCCACAATGCTGATGTTGTCCGGGGTTACATCCACACCCGAGTGGTACTAGAGAGGGGCCACGCACTGTCCACGGGCACCCTGGAGATTTCATGGACCACTGGGCACCATGGAGGGGGTGGGGGAGGGGGAGGTAATGGAGGGGTGGAATGCATTCTTAATAAGGATGAGGGAATAGTCATTTGATGCTCAGTATATTTGTTTTTCTTGTATAATAATGGTGGGTTTGTTGGTATAAGGTTTATATGGAATAGGAGTAAAATTAGGCCATTCGGGCTATCAAGTCTACTTCTCCATTCAATCATGGCTGATCTATCTCACCCTCCTAACGCCATTCTCCTGCCTTCTTCTCATAACCTCTGACACCTGTACTAATCAACCCCTAATGCACAAGTTCTTGTAAAAATGTTGATGCTGCAGTCAGCTGCAACTTATGAGATGCAGTGAGGACTGCAGCGTTGCATGGAAATATGCTGTGGTGTGGGTGGTGTAAACCTGATCAGAACCTCCATGGAGAGAGCAAGTGCAAGCACAGGGACATGGCTGGAGACTATTGTGTAGGAAGGAACTGCAGATGTTGGTTTAAACCGAAGATAGACACAAAAAGCTGGAGTAACTCAGCGGGACAGGAAGCATCTCTGGAGAGAAGGAATGGGTGACGTTTCGGGTTGAGACCCTTCTTCGGACTATTGCATGGAATGTAAAATATCTCAATGGCAGCAACCTTGGAAAATCCGAGCCAAAGAAAATACATTGTTTATCAGTGAGGTTGGGTAATACAGTGATGTCACTGAAGACCCTGCAGAAGTGGTCTCGTATTTAATTCTTGGCATGCGGACGTCTCGGATAATGCCTGCGCTTATTGTTGATCCCGAATTGTTCCTGAACTCATAAAAGGAGTTAGGAGCTAATCATAATTCATATAACCATACAGGGAGCTAACAACCCAGCAGGATGAATATTAATGTTCTCATTTCAAGTAACCCTTGTATCCCCCTCTCTCTCCTCCACCGCCCATCCTACCCCCAGTCATCCTACTAGTTTCACCAATGTCCTGCTTATTTTCACTGTTCGTACAACTCGTTATCACCTTCTCCATAGCCAACAATGGACCATTGTGGGCTCCAGCTTTCCTTGATCATCTTTGCTGGCTTAGATTTGTTCTTTTGCATACCTTTCATTCATTTGTCCTTTGTACATTTCTCTCTTCTCTTGTACAAATCTCTCGTCTCCCTCTTCCCTGACTCGCATTCTAAAGAGGGGTCTCAACCCGAGACATCATCCATTCCTTCTCTCCAGAGATGTTGCCTGTTCCAGCTTTTCGTGTCTATCTTAGGCATGAACCACATTGGTGGTCAAGATTCAAGTCAAGTGAGTTTATTGTCATGTGTCCCTGTATAGGACAATGAAATTCTTGCTTTGCTTCAGCACACAGAACATAGTAGGCATTTACAACAAAACAGATAAGTGTGTCCATATACCATAATATAAATATAAACACACATGAATAAACAAACAAGGACAATTATAGAAGGCAGATGTCATTTCCTGTGGGAAGTTAGTGAATTGTGAGTGCTCTTTGCAAATGGTCTTTGCTTCCTACCTTAAGATGACTGATTCACCTGCAAGACACTTCAATGCAATAACAACACTTCCAGTTTGAGTGTGTTGCCAGTGGTATGACCGCTGAAGCTGCCATTGAATATCACCAGCTAAACACTAGGAAAAAAACACTCTCCATTTGACTAAGTGCTCTCCATGTACTTTGGAAAGTGCTTGAACAATCTGCTATCAGTCCTGATGCTGCTTAGTAAGATTTTCTCTTGGCTCCAGAGTGTCCCTCTAAATGAATGTAAATACAACAGAGTAGTGATGTGCTCCTTGTCCAACAGTGGCCAGTCAGCAGTAGTCATGGATTGCACACTAAACTCTAACGTATGGGATAAGGAATAATGTATGTGCATTTCTCAATTGGTAATGTCATTAATAGACACTAGACAATAGACAATAGGTACAGGAGTAGGCCATTTGGCCCTTCGAGCCAGCACCACCATTCAATGTGATCATGGCTGATCATCCCCAATCAGTACTCCGTTCCTGCCATCTCCCCATATCCCCTGACTCCGCTATTTTTAAGAGCCTTATCTAGCTCTCTCTTGAAAACATCCAGAGAACTTGCCTCCATCGCCATCTGAGGCAGAGAATTCCACAGACTCACCACTCTCTGTGAGAAAAAGTGTTTCCTCGTCTCCATTCTAAATGGCTTACTACTTATTCTTAAACTGTGGCCCCTGGTTCTGGACTCCCCCAACATCGGGAACATGTTTCCTGCCTCTAGTGTGCCCAAACCCTTAACAATCTTATATGTTTCAATGAGCATCCCTCTCATCCTTCTAAACTCCAGAGTGCACAAGCCCAGCTGCTCCATTCTCTCAACATATGACAGTCCTACTATCCCGGGATTAACCTTGTAAACCTTCGCTGCACTCCCTCAATGGCAAGAATTAGGGGACCAAAACTGCACACAATACTCCAGGTCTGGTCTCACTAGGGCTCTGTACAACTGCAGAAGGACCTCTTTGCTCCTATATTCGATTCCTCTTGTTATAAAGGCCAACATGCCATTCGCTTTCTTCACTGCCTGCTGTACCTGCATGCTTACTTTCATAGACTGATGTACAAGGACCCCCAGATCCCGTTGTACTTCCCCTTTTCCCAACCTGACGCCCAACTAAGGGGAAAACTCATAGTAAAATATCAGCCAGTCCAATGGATTAACACACAGAGGTGCTCAGTCCTTCCTCCCAATGACCTTCATTGCAGAGAACATAAAACATAGACAAGGACTGCAGAGGAACAGGTCTGTCGGCCCACAGTGTCCATGACAAGGTAAACTCATCTCATCTGCCTGCAAATTATCCTTATCCCTCCATTCCCTGCAGATCCATGTCCCCATCCAAAAGCCTTTTAAACATCACAATCATATCTCCCTCCACCACCACCACTCCAGCAACTCATTCACCACATCAACCACTCTCAATGTAGAGAACCTGCCTCTCATATCTCCTTTAAACTTTGCCCCTCTCACCTTAAAACTATGCCCTCTAGTCTTTGACATTTCTATCCTGGGGACAATGGTCTGAAAGTTTAACCTATATATGAATCTCATAATTTTATATACTTCTGTTTCATGTTTCCTTCAACCTCTGGCATTCCAGAGAAAACAATTCTGGATACATTCGAATCCAGTCAATATTCTGGTAAACCTAGATGAGGGAATTAAATGTAACATCTCCAAGTTTGCGGATGACACAAAGCTGGGTGGCAGTGTGAGCTCAAGGAAGATGCCTTGAGGCAGCAGGGTGACTTGGACAGGTTGAGTGAGTGGGCAGATGCATGGCAGATGTAGTATAATGTGGATAAATGTGAGGTTATCGACTTTGATGGCAAGAACAGGAGGGCAGATTATTCTCTGAATGGTGTAGGAACGAACTGCAGATGCTGATTGAAATCGAAGATAGACACAAAAAGTTGGAGTAAATCAACGGGACAGGCAGCATCTCTGGAGAGAGGGAATGGGTGACGTTTCAGGTTGAGACCCTTCTTCAGACGTGATGGATAAGGAAAACGAGAGATAGAGACGATGATATGTAGTAGCTAAAGAACAATGAATAAAAGATATGCAAAAAAGCAACTGTGATAAAGGAAACAGGCCATTCTAAGCAGTTTGTTGGGTGAAAAAGAGAAGCTAGTACGACTTGGGTGGGGGAGGGATAGAGAGAGTGAATGCTGGGGCTACCTGAAGTGAAATAAATCAATATTCATACCACTGGGCTGTAAGTTGCCCAAGCAAAATATGAGATGCTGTTCCTCCAATTTGCGTTTAGCCTCACTCTGACAAGGAGACCTATGACAGAAAGGGATGGGAAGGAGAATTAAAGTGTCCAGCAACCGGGGGATCAGGTTGGTTCAGACGGGCTGAGCGAATGTGTTCACAAAACGATCGCCCAGTCTGCGTTTGTTCTGACTGATGTATAAGAGTCCACATCTTGAACAACGGACACAGTAGTTAAGGTTGGAGGAGGCGCAAGTGAACGTCTGCCTAACCTGAAAGGACGTCGGGGTCCCTGGGCAGAGTCGAGGGAGGAGGTATAGGGACAGATGTTGAATCTTCTGCGGTTGCAGGGGAAGGTACCTGGGGTGGGGGTGATTTGGGTGGGAAGGGACGAGTTGACCATGGAGTTGTGGAGGCAACAGTCCTTGCAGAAGGCGGAAAGGGGTGGAGATGGAAAAATGGGGCTAGTGATGGGATCCCGTTGGAGATGGCGGAAGTAGTCTATCTGAATGGTGTCAGATTAGGAAAAGGGGATGTGCAATGAGACCTGGGTGTCCTTGTACATCAGTCACTGAAAGTAAGCATGCAGGTACAGCAGGCAGTGAAGAAAGCTAATGACATGTTGGCCTTCATTGCGCGAGGATTTGAGTTTCGGAGCAAGGAGGTCCTACCGCAGTTGTACAGGGCTCTGGTGAGACCACACCTGGAGTATTGTGTGCAGTTTTGGTCTCCTAATTTAAGGAAGGACATTCTTGTTATTGACGGAGTGCAGCGTATTATTTAAGGATTGGACAGGTTAGATGCAGGAAAAATGTTCCTGTTGTTGGGGGTGTCCAGATTGAGGGGTCACAGTTTAAGAATAAGGAGTAAGCCATTTGGGACTGAGATGAGGAAAAACCTTTGCACGCAGAGAATTGTGAATCTGTGGAATTCTATGCCATAGAAGGCAGTGGAGGACAATTTATTGGATGTTTTCAAGAGATAGTTAGTCAAGTCGTCAAGAGAGTTTATTGAGTTAGAGTAGGATGTCAATGAAGATTGTTGAAGATTTGGTTTCCCCTCATATCAACAGGCGCATTAGTACATTGATTCACAAGTTTGACTGTCCCTGATTACATCTTATCTGTGTTTGCTTTGTTGTTACCTTCTCCTAGTTAACAATGATCTATTCTACATTTTCCTTGAACTCCATCCCCATTGATGTCTCATTTTCACACCTTAAACTTCCTCTCTCATTTATTACATTGTTTACAATGTACTATGTTTACATACTCTGTTGTGCTGCTGCAAGTATGAATTTCATGTTTCTATCTGGTTCACATGACCATAAAACACTCTTAACTTTTGACTATTATCTCTGTATCTCCCCCTCCCTTCAGTTTATTGTCATGTGTCCCAGATAGGACATGCAATTCTTGCATTTGCTGCAACACCACAGGATAATGTAGTCATAAATACAGATCCAATCAGTGTGTCCATACACCATAGAATATATATATATACACACATCAGTAAACAGATAAAGTGCAATAGGTTGTTATATTTTGTTTGAAGTTGTGTTTAATAGTCTGATGGCTGTGGGGAAGCAGCTATTCCTGAATCTGGATGTTGCATATGTCAGGCTCCTGTACCTTCTACCCATGGCAGCAGTGAGATGAGTGTGTGGCCAGGATGGTGTGGGTCCATGATTATGCTGGCAGCATTTTTGAGGCAGCGACTGCGGTAGATCCCCTCGATGGTGGGGAGGTCAGAGCCGATGATGGACTGGGCAGTGGTTAGGGCTTTTTGTAGTATTTTCTGCTCCTCAACGCTCAAGTTGCCGAACCAAGCCACGATGCAACCGGTCAGCATGCTCTCTACTGTGCACCTGTAAAAGTTCGAGAGAGTCCTCCTTGACATACCGACTCTCCGTAATCTTCTCAGGAAGTAGAGGTGCTGATGTGCTTTCTTTATGATTGCATCAGTGTTCTGGGACCAGGAGAGATCTTTGGAAATATGCATACCCAGGAATTTGAAGTTCTTGACCCTCTCCACCATCGACCAGTTGATATAAATGGGACTATGGGTCCCCATCCTACCCCTTCCGAAGTCCACAATCAGTTTCTTGGTTTTGCTGGTGTTGAGAGCCAGGTTATTGTGATGGCACCATTTGGTCAATCAGTCAATTTCATTTCTATACTCTCACTCCTCACCATCAGTGATACGTCTCACAACAGTGGTGTCATTGGCGAACTTTATGATGGAGTTTGCACTATGTCCGGCTCTACCATGAGTATAGAGTGAGTACAGCAGGGGGCTGAGCACGCAGCCTTGAGGTGCACCCGTGTTGATTGTTATCGAGGATGACACATTTCCATCAATATGGACAGACTGTGGTCTGTGGATGAGGAAGTCGAGGATCCAATTGCAGAGGGATGTGCAGAGACCCAGTTCTGAGAGCTTGGTAACCAGCTTGGAGGGGATGATTGTGTTAAATGTCGAGCTGTAGTCAATGAATAATAGCCTGACATATGAGTTTTTGTTGTCCAAGTGGTCCTGAGTGGAGTGGAGAGCCAGCGAGATCGCATTCACCATTGATCTGTTGTGGCGGTAAGCGAACTGCAGTGGGTCCAAGTTTATGTCGAGGTATGAGTTGATTTGCGCCATGATCAGCCTCTCAAAGCACTTCATCGCCACAGACGTTAGTGCCACTGGTCGATTGTCATTGAGGCACGTCACCTTGCTCTTCTTGGGCACTGGTATTATTGATGCCCTTTTAAAGCAGGTGGGGACCTCAGACCTCAGAAGTGAGAGGTTGAAAATGTCCGTAAAAACTCCAGCCAGTTGGTCCGCACAGGTTTTCAAAACACGCCCAGGTATACCATCAGGTTCAGGCGCTTTCCAAGGGTTCACCCCTCTGAAGGATCTTCTGACATCGGCCTCTGTGACTGTGACCATAATGCCATTAGGGCTAATGGAATAAAGGGATATGGGGGAAAAAGCAGGAACGGGGTACTAATTTTTGATGATCAGCCATATTGAATGTGCAGTGCTGGCACGAAGGGCCAAATGGCCTACTCCTACACCTATTTTCTATGTTTCTATAAACCTCTTCTGCATCCCCTCCAAGGCCTCCACGTCCTTCCTGTAATGGGACAACCAGAACTGCACACAATATTCCAAATGCAACCGATCCAAAGTCCAACAAAGCCTCATCATGACTCCCTGAGCCTTGTACTCAATGCCCCAGCCAATGAAGGCGAGCATCAAAATATGACTACTTAATCATTCTATTGAACTTTCTTGCCGATTCCAGGGAGTTATGGACTTGAATCCCAAATTTCCACTGTACATCCATGCTGTTAATGGTCTTGCCTTTAACTGTATGCTTTCCCCTCACATTCATCCGCCCAAAATGCAGCACTTCACACTTGCTCGGATTAAACTCCTCTGCCATTTCTTTGCCCTTTCTGCAGTTGATCTATATCTCCCTGCATACTTTGACAACTCACAGCCACCAGTTCCAACAATCTTGGTGTCTGCAAATTAACTAACCAATCCATCTATATTTATATACAAATTATTTTTATTTTATTTATATATATGGTGGTGTAGGCTCGAAGGGCCGAATTGCCTACTCCAGTACCTATTTTCCCTGTTCTATGTTTCCAATGGTTTCCCAACCACAATAGCGAGGCTCACCGGCCTGTGATAAAATGCTCTGGATTCTTTTCATTTCCCTTCTGAAACAAAGGAACAACATTGGCTTCTCTCCAGTCCTCCAAGACCTGAAATCATTGTTAGCATGTTCTAATAAGTGAAAAAGTGCTTTAAACTATGTATAGAGCATAAAAAAGGCCAATAAAACCATTTTCTAAACTAATAGATTTTATATATCTATCAGCAATTTGGCCTTTTTACATGGGATGTAAATCCCCCATGAGATTTGAAAGTTAAAATTGTAAGATTAAACGAGAACTTACCAGTTTGAAGTTTGATCTGTATTTTATGAGGAGTTACGATGAGGGATTACGTGAAGAACCCGCTCAGTGCGCAGGCGCGGCATACTTCCAAGCAGCGGTGTGGAATCACAGATAGACACAGTTATTTTGAAGTAAACATAGTAAAGATAAGGAGACATCAATTTATTAGTTTGATCCATATAATGAGGGTGGGAGCGGAGGGCACGTAATCCCTCATCGTAACTCCTCATAAAATACAGATCAAACTTCAAACTGGTAAGTTCTCGTTTAATCTTACTATTTTACTTCGGAGTCACGTGAGTGACTACGTGAAGATTTCAAAGCTCTGTGATTTCAAACCGTGTAACAGTTTCATTTCACTCACTGCCGAAGTTCTTGAGGGAGGAAGTGTTATCGTAATGAACCAATGAGTCTATTTGTAGAAAAACACAATGGTATTTTTTAAACAATAACAACAAAGAATTAAGTTGCTCCCCTGGGCTTAAATTAAATATTTGCAGTTCGTAAATCTTTACTGCAAATAAACCAGGTTTTGCCAACGGCTTATTATAAAATTTCTGAACGGTCTTTTCCCTTCCCACCATCCTGCTGTAGCCAGGATGTGGTCTATAGGCATGTCCATTCTTTAGCCATTGACATGGATGCTGCTCTGGTGGAATAAAATTTGTACATGTTAGTGTTTATCCCAGCAGTTTCTAGCACCTGCTTGAGCCATCTCGCAATGGTTTGGCTCGTACCCCACCATAAGGTTTTTGTGACTGACCCACAAGGCTTTTCATCTCCCTCGAATATTCTGGTTGTGTCTATGTAGGATAGTAGGTGGGTCATGGCACATAACCGTGGTTCTGGTGGGTAAGCCACGACTGGATTAGGTGTTCCTGGTCTGCTCTGTTTGACCAGTCGCTGGATAACAACAGATCTGGTCTGGAGCTGTGATCATGTTGTCCAGTCGCAATAGGTGTAGTGACTGGACCCTCTGAGCGGATACAAGTGCCATCAACATGAGCGTCTTTAGTGTAGCTTGCTCGAGGCCGGGGGATCTGGCTGGTGGCCATTCCCTGAGATATGTCAGGACCACACTAATATCCCAAATATGGGTATACCTGGGCTTAGGGCTTGATATTGTAAATGCCCTTCATCAGTTTTACCACCAGTGGATGGGATCCCATCGCCTGTTGTCCTGGCACTGGTTTGAGATAAGCAGAAAGAGCACTCTGCGCTGTGTTGATGGCACTGTAGCTGATCCCTACATCGTGGTGTAGATGGCCAGGAACTCCAGTATGTTGGTGGCTGTAGCTGTTGCGTATGTTGTCCATGTTTCCTGGCAGTACTTCTCCCTTTTTTGATGCTGGTTAAGTACTGCCTCTTGGTGGATGTTCAAAGGGATGCCGACATGGTGGTGATGGTTTGTTTGGACAATCCCAGTTCCATGTAAGGTCTGTTCAAACTTGCAACCCAGGCGTTTAATTTTCTCATGGCATGGGTGTTTAGCTTACCTGGTAGGTAAGTAGCTGATAGCCAAATATGTCTTTCGACATACCATTGTCAAATCATGTTGACCAATTTGTCGCATGATAATGATTTTATGCCACCCATATGGTTAATATAAGCCATCACCGTAGTATTTATCAATTTGTAACCGAACATGCAAGTGCTGCATATTAGATACATATGATTTTAAACCATAAAAGGCGCCCAACATCTCTAGATAGTTAATGCCCAGTGTAAGTAGTAATGATGACTCTAGTTTAGTCCATCTACCACTTGTGCTGGATATGGAGTTAGTCGCTCCCCAGCCTTGAGCACTGGCATCTGTTTGAATAACTAAAGTAGGGTTAGTGATAAAGATAGGGCTGAAACTATGCCAAACATTTTCTGCCCACCACTGTAGCTCTGATATTGCTTCAGTGGGTAAGTTCATGACACGATCATAGTGACCTGTATGTCATTTTATTGCCCGTACCTTTGATCTCTGTAAATTTTGATAGTGCAAAGGTCCGAATTGTGTAGCCGGAAATGCTGCTACCATTTCCCCAATTACTCTTGCTACTTGTCGAATAGTTGGTCGCTCGTTGACCATTAATTTGTTGCATAATTGTGCTAATTCAACCATTTTTGCCTTTGGCAAGGTAACAGTCATATGGACTGAGTTAATTGTGAAGCCCAGGTAGTCCATGATAGTGGATGGCTTCAACTTAGATTTATCTGGATGTAGGACGAACCCCAGAGTTTCGAGGAGCTGTTTTGTAGCTGATACTGCTGCCACAGCCAATTACATCGATTTCCCTACTATCAGAATATCCTCCAGATATGCCATGACAATATGTTTTTGTTTTCTTAGTATTGCCATGGCTGGGTTCAATATTTTGGTGAATAATCTTGGGCTGAAGTTCGCCCATAGGGCAATGCTTTGTACCATCCAGATAAATTTTAGGTATCTGCGATGATCCTTGTATATGGGTACTAGATAGTAAGCATCTTTAAGATAAATGCTTGCCATGAAGTGTCCTTTGGAATTCAATTGTTTGGCAGTAACATATATCTCCATTTTGAAATGTCTATACTTAACAAATTTGTTTAGTGATGTTAAGTCAATGATGATGCGACAGACACCATCTTTTTTGGTTTTAGTGAATATATTCGATACAAATTCCAAAGGTTCATGTTTGGTCTTTTCGATGACCCCCTTTGTGATAAGTCTCACCAGTTCAGCTTGTCCCTAACGTTTCTCTTTGACGGAGGGAGAAATACCCTTTGGGGCCATTGTTGAACTGGCGGCGTTTTTTCTGACATGAATTGTATTTTATATCCTGTAATGTTGTTGAGTATATACTTGTCACTCGTGACCATACCCCATGCTTCTTTAAACAAGTGTAATCTCCCCCCCTGTTAATAAAGCACCCTTATTCTCTATATGCTGGTAGGGACCAGACCCACCTACCTCCATGGTTATTGGCGATTCTGTTTCTTCATTTTCCTGAAGATTTTGTTCTGACGTGCTGGCGATATTGGGGGGAGGGGCATTTTCCAGAGGGTCCGCTGCGGGCCCTGATCTGAAAGATCTTTGGGGATAATTTGCAGACCCCAAGCGTTCACCAGTCCCATATTGCGGACGTCGACTGGTGGATGCCGTGGTACACATTAATGCCAGCACATCCTGCTGGCAGGTATCCATCTCCGTGGTCTCCAGGGAACGAGCAAAGGCTGTGATGGCCGACGTCAGGAGCCTTAGGATCCACTGTAGCTTGAGTTCTTGGGACCGGATGTGTGACCCACATACCCCCAGATTTGGCTGTTGACACTTTTTACTTTGAGGGCCTCACCGTTTTCTGGTGCTGTGTTGTTTCAGCACCTCAGCGAGCACCTTTTCCAGTAATGGTTGATGCTGGCCGCCATTCTTGGTTCCAGCGGTGCTCCAGCCCGTGGGGTTGCAACAAGCGGTCCATCACACCCAACAGCTCTTCCTGTTCCTGCACCCCTGGCATACTCCCGAATTCGTCCGCCTGCCCCTGTTCCAGACCAGCCCAGCCCTGGTCACCAATGCTAGCCTCCAGTAATGAGGGAGCAGAGGGCAGTGCATGAAGCACTGTGGAGGGGGTGCCTGACCTCCCTCCGCGAGAGCGCTCTTTCTGCGCATCTCGCTGGAGCTGCTCCAATTGCTGTTGGATGCAGCTCAGGCGGCTGTCTCTCCTCCATTTAGGTGGAGACATGTCCCCGTCCGACGAATCGGACGCCACCGGCCGGATGCCTGTTCGGATGGCTAGACATCCAGCCCGCAGTTCAGGCACTAGCGGGACTGGGCTCGGCGCGGTGATGGGGATAGCGGAGCGCCCGGTAATTGTTCCTACCGCCTTCTTCTGGAGCTTTTGTGCCTTGTAGTAGCGAGAGCGCCCCTCAAGCAGCGCGTCTCGCGGGCACCTGCTCCGTGGGCCGCTCCAGCGGCTCAGGCGGCTCTCTCTCCCCCCGTGCGGGTGGAGAGACGTCCCGTCCGACATCGCGAACACCTGCTGGATGCCTCTCGAGTGGCTATGCGTCCAGCCCGCTGCTTTTTTCAGGTACTAGCGGGCTGGCCTCGGCACGGTGTTGGGGAATTACGGAACACCGGGTAACTCTCCTACCGCCTGTTGCTGCCCCCCTCCCCAACGGGAAAACGGGGGACAGTTTTGTTCCAGAGCCTTTTTCTCTGCCTGTAAAAAACACAAGCAGAAAAAGGCTCACCTGTAAAAGAACTCAGGCGGCTCTCTCTCCCCCCGTGCGGGTTGTTGCACTGCTGGCGTAATGCCGCGCCTGCGCACTGAGCGGGTTCTTCACGTAGTCACTCACATGACTCCGAAGTAAAATTCACTAGAAGTGATTATTACGAAGCAGCATTTGAGTATCAATATTTGAATGAAGAGCCTACTTTCTGCCAGTCCCATGTAAAAAGTCATTTGATTAAATCCATTTGCTGGTAGTAATTTACTGACTTCTCTCCACATCCACATTGACCAAGCGTGATTGTTTTAAAGAGCAACGTTAACCTTAGAGAACAAGACCTTTAACATCTACCAACCGAAACAGTGACTTTGATGTAATGAAGATACAAAGGCCACAAGACAAATGCTGGAAGCTGTGGTGGCAATTCAAATAGCTGTCTCTCACCTTCTTCAGAGCCTTTAAAACCAGGTCAGTTGTGAATAACCCAGCAAATACACTTCAATAACACAGAGGTAAATATTACAGTTCCATGCCAAATGCCAGCACGCACAGCAATGTGCACTAAAATGGGCTGCATTATGACCCACGCTCACTTCTTCCTGTTTAGTTTCATTTAGTTTAAAGATACAGCGTGGAAACAGGCCCTTTGACCCACCGAGTCCGCACCGAGCAGCGATCCCCCGCACATTAACCCCATCTTACAAACACTAGGGACAATTTACATTTATACCAAGCCAATTTACCTACGCACCTGTACCTACTTGGAGTGTGGGAGGAAACCAAAGATCTCGGAGAAAACCCACGTGGTCATGGGGAGAACGTAAAACTCCGTATAGACAGCACCTATAGTCAGGATCGACCCCAGGTCCCTGTCGCTGCAAGCGCTGTAAGGCAGCAACTCTATCGCTGAGCCACCGTGCTGCCCATTGTATCCATGGGGGTTGTGGGATGTAGGGGAGGGAGGGAGGCAGATCTTCATGCAGGCACATTGTGCAAGGAATTGTGCACGTAAGCTGTACTGATCCTGGAGCTCAGCAAAATAAGCGTGTGTCATTTCAACAGCAACACAACATATAGAGTCTTACCTAAACTATCTTTTGCCACGGATGGAGCCTTCAAGGACAAGACTCTTAATGGAAGCAACTGCTGCAAACAATAGGTCTGTAGAGGATTGCCCAATTCAAGAACCTCTTTAACAAACTTTGTGGCGGAGAATCGGGTACTCAGGGAAAGTATTGACGCACCCAGGTCCCCCAATGTAGGGTAATGATTATTACTCAGGACAAGCAGGATCATCTGATGGATTATAGAATATCCCATGTTTGGTTTCAGTGACATACTACTCAAAAGTAGCCCAAATTAAACCCCAGCAATCCCTTCAGATGAGGCAGAGGTTCACTTGCACCTCCTCCAACCTCATCTACTGTAACCGCTGTTCTAAATGTGGACTTATATATATCGGCGAGACCAAGCACAGGCTCGGCAATCGTTTTGCTGAACACCTCCGCTCAATCTGCTTGAACCTACCTGATCTCCGGATTGCTAAACACTTTAACTCCCACATTGTCCTTTCTGTCCTGGGCCTCCTCCATTGTCAGAGTGAGGCCCAGCGCAAATTGGATGAACAGCATCTCATAATTCGCTTGGGCAGCTTACACCCCAGCAGTATGAACATTGACTTCTCCAACTTAAAGTAACTCTTGCTTTCCCTCTCTCTCCATCCCTCCCCCTTCCTAGTTCTCCAACCAGTCTAACTGTTCTCCGGATTACACTTTGTATGCTTCGTTGTCACCTTCCCCAAGCTAACAATACTTTTTTCTACATTTTCCTTGATCTCCATCCCCTTTGA
The DNA here is from genome assembly GCF_010909765.2 of Amblyraja radiata. Taxonomy (NCBI): domain Eukaryota; kingdom Metazoa; phylum Chordata; class Chondrichthyes; order Rajiformes; family Rajidae; genus Amblyraja; species Amblyraja radiata. Next base: position 3,547,324 of record NC_045977.1, read on the forward strand.
TGTCTCATATTCACACCTTACCCTTCCATATATCTGCTTCTCCCTGTCCCCTCAGTCTGAAGAAGGGTCTCGACCTAAAATGTCACCCATTCCTTCTCTCCATATATACTGCCTTCCCCGCTGAGTTACTTCAACATCTTGTGTCTATCTCGCTGGAATAGACATTCATTGCATTATTAAGGCCTGCTTTAGAAACTGAGGGACAACTTAGTAACAGAGGGTTAATGTTTGTTCAGCATGAATGCATGCTCAAATATGTTCCAGCAGCCAATATTAGAGCGTGCTATGTGTTTCAACTAATTGATAGCATCACTGCTTGTCCATTTGTCTCCCAGCTGCTCACAACACCTGCCCTGGTATTTGTGTGCTGGCCAATTTTGAGGAGCAGACCAAACATTAGACATAGACACAAAATGCTGGAGTAACTCAGCGGGACAGTCAGAAGCTCTGGAGAGAAGGAATCGGTGACCAATCTTCGATTTAAACCAGCATCAACTGTTCCTTCCTAGACTAATCAATAGGCATCACTGAGGTCATTGAAAGGTGCATGCAAAGGGGAGATACAGCCTTTTAAAATATTGAGGAACATTGGTGGGAAGGAGCGGGAGTTGTCCTCGGTTTTATGACTTTCATTGGAGACCCTGGTATAGATGGTGAGGGCGTGGTGTAGATGGAGAACATTGGACATTTGGTTGGTCAGTTGTGCCGTCAGTTTTAGGCTCAATGATTTTCAGTCTCAGTCTGAAGAAGGGTCTCGACCTGAAACATCACTCATTCCTTCTATCCAGAGATGCTGCCTGTCCTGTTGAGTTACTCCAGCACTTTCTGTCTATCTTCCATGATTTTGATGTTTTTCTGCCAGACCATCTTCCATCCTCTGTACCCTACAGTTCATCCCATGAGTTATACACTAACTCAGACACCTCCCTCCCCTTCTTTAATCTCTCTGGCTCCATCACAGGGGACAGACTATCTACTATAAACCCACTAACTCACAATTATCTTGACTACACCTCCTCCCATCCTGCCTCTTGCAAAGACATTATCCCCTACTCTAAATGTCTCCATCTCCACAGCATCTGCTCCCAAGATGAAGCTTTCCACACCAGGGCATCCGAGACACACCAGTCCATCCAGGGACCTCAGCACCATTCCCAGATGAGAGTCCTCCTCTAATCTCATCGACTACATTTCATGCTCCTGATGTGGCCTCCTATTTTAACTCTTTGCTCTCATCCTTATGATGAAATATTTGTTTTCTGCACAATCCTGGCACTGAATGTCAGATCAAATCTGAAGTAATTATCCAGGTGGCTACCAACCAATATTATGTTGATTGATGTTCTTCATTAGTTTGATTAGGAATGAAAATAAAACACAATGATTTGATGTGGAAATATTTGTACAGAATAAATACTACAGGGAACTCAATGCCTCCTGTACATGGATCCAGCATATTTTAGTTGACTCATTGCTCTATTGCTACTTATATTATGAAGGCAATGACAATCCAAACTTCTTTCACTTGCACATTATGTGCAATGTGACGAATAAAACCATGTTGTATTGTATTGTATTGTATTCTTTCATAGTCAAAATGAATGTCATTCTCATGGCCATACCTACATTGCATTTTTCTAATCTCTCATCGTGAAGACCATTCCAGTTTTATACAGGAATAGAATAATTTGTCACAGTTTTAATTTCATTTTGTGTCTACAAATGATGTACAGCATCTTACTCATGTAACCAAATGCTGTTCTGTGACCTTTTCTTCATGAACAATACGATCGGTTTAGGCACTGCATTTCACTTGTTGAGTTAGAGTAGGATGTCAATGAAGATTGTTGAAGATTTGGTTTCCCCTCACATCACCAGACGCAGTAATACATTGATTCACAAGTTTGACTGTCCCTGATTACATCTTATCTGTGTTTGCTTTGTTGTTACCTTCTCCTAGTTAACAATGATCTATTCGCTGGTCGGTGCGAACTCAGTGGACTATCTGGTTGTATCTCCAAACTAATCTGGTTGTATCTCCAAACTGATCTGGTTGTATCAACCAGACTATCTGGTGGTATCTCCAAACTAATCTGGTTGTATCAACCAGATTATCTGGTGGTATCTCCAAACTAAACAGTATAACATGCAGGTACATTCATTTAAAATTAAATTCAGTGATTATTTCACATGATTTCTCACTGTGTATAGCTCAATATCTGACCAATGTCTGTTTAACACGTTTGGTCTGCCGTGAGCATTTTTCGTTGCATCTCGTTGCATCTCCCCTTTTCCTAATCGGCCACAATTCAGATAATAGTCTACTTTCCTGTTTTTGCCACCAAAGTGGATAACCTCACATTTATCCACATTATACTGCATCTCCCATGCATTTGCCCACTCACCCAGCCTATCCAAGTCACCTTGCAGCCTCCTAGTTTAGAGGGGTTTAAACGGTTTAGAGATGTTTAGAGGGCTTCAGATGGATTCAGGTGTGTTTACAATTGTTTAGAGGGGAATAGGGGGGCTAGAGGGGGTTTAGACGTGTTCAGAGGGTCCCAGAGGGGTTTAGAGACGTTATAAGCCCCCCGTGAGAAATTGTAATTCTCTGAAATTGAAGATAGACATAAAGCTGGAGTAACTCAGCAGGACAGGCAGCGCAGCGACTCTGGAGAGAAGACCTTTCTTCAGTCCGAACTGAACTCGCGTCGATGAGAGTACTTGTGATTGTCTGAAGAAGGGTCTCGACCAGAAATACAACCCTCTCCCCAGAGCCGCTGCCCGTCCCGCCTAGCCACCTTCAATTTCAGAGCCAAACAAAAAACACAGAGTGCTGGAGGAACTCAGCGGGCCAGGCGGCTGCCTCACCCGCTGGGTTTCTCCAGCATTTTTGTCTACCGCTAAACATCAATGATTCCGGGAATGCTGAGGGGACAGGGTGATAGAGAGGGAGTGGGAGAGCTAGAGAGAGACAATATGGGGAGCGGGAGAGAGAGCGCGAGAGAAAGAGGGAGGGAGGGAGTGAGCAAAAGACAGAGAGACACAACCAAAGATCCGCTATAAGATCTTTGGACACAACGTGGGTCGGTAGGTGAATGACAAACCTGCACACCAGGAAGAAGCCCCTTCTCGCGGTCCGGGGCCCTCACTCATGATGGTGAGTTAAATGAAATTCTCAACGTGTCATCGATCTACATTCCTCAGTAAATGTAATTGTGTTTTAAACAAGTATTAATGACGCCGCGTGAAATTTATTCAAAGGAACACGGCGTCATTAATACTTGTTCAAAACACTATAACATTTACTGAGGAATGCGGATAGATGCAGATTCATGACATTGCATAACAAGGTGTTAAGTACTTACCGTTAAGAAGTGCTAACAGCACTAGTTAACAAATCGTTTGTGTATGATGGCCGTGCAGCGGTTGTAATACATGTTCGTTTAAAAAAAATCCGGATGGCGAATTAAAAAAAATATTTATTTAACAAAGAGAATTCGTATTTCCGTACGAAATACTGAACATTAGTGCGGGGCCCCCATTAGGCGCGGGGCCCAATTGGGAGCAATCGGTCAAATCGGCTTAACGCCGGCCCTGAGTGTACTACGTTTACATACTCTGTTGTGCTGTTGCAAGTATGAATTTCATGGTTCTATCTGGGACACATGACCATAAAACACTCTTGACTTATCTCTGTATTTCCCCCTCCCCTGAGTCTCAGTCCGAAAAAGGGTCTCGACCCGGAACGTCACCCATTTCTTTTATCCAGAGATGCTGCCTGCCCACTGAGTGACTCCAGCATTGTGTGTCTATATTCACGTTGCAATGTTCATTTGTATCTGTGGTTGGGAGCTCTGACAAATACGATCAGTAACTTGTGAGTGTCAGCATCCTCATTGTGGCTTCAGCATTCACTACATGGCTGAATGAATCATGCAGATGCTGTTTACACCAAAGATGGAAACAAAATGCTGGAGTAGCTCAGCGGGACAGGCAGCATCTCTGGAGAGAAGGAATGGGTGACGTTTCCTCGACCCGAAAAGCCAACCATTCCTTCTCTCCAGAAATGCTGCATGTCCCACTGAGTTACTCCAGCATTTTGTGTCTATCTTTAATATCCTTTTCTATGGCTTTATGTCAACGATCTGTGTTTGCAGGACTTTCCAATGTTCCAAATTTATAGTTTGCAACCAGTTGGCCCAAACACATGGAATATTGATCAATTACATCATTTGATTGTGGTATTATGCGGCAGTGCATATTAGTCTCATTTACCATGTCTGTTGAGGTTGAATATGGAGTCAGTGAAACAACTGCTTCTACATAGTTAGCTGTTGTAGTTTATAGCATTTCATAAATATCCAGTAATTTTTCACAACCATCACATAACAGGAGTACATTTTATCCTTATATTATTTATGATTCAAATCTAGTTACTGCACTTTCAACCGTGCAACCCCTGGCCCAGTGGGACATAGAAACATAGAAAATAGGTGCAGGAGGAGGCCATTCGGCCCTTCGAGCCAACACTGCCATTCATTGTGATCATGGCTGATCGTCCCCTATCAATAACCCGTGCCTGCCTTCTCCCCATACTGCTTGATTCCACTAGCCCCTAGGGCTCTATCTAACTCTCTCTTAAATCCACCCAGTGATTTGGCCTCCACTGCCCTCTGTGGCAGGGAATTCCATAAATTCACAACTCTCTGGGTGAAAAAGTTTTTTCTCACCTCAGTCTTAAATGGCCTCCCCTTCATTCTAAGACTGTTGCCCCTGGTTCTGGACTCGTCCAACATTGGGAACATTGTTCCTGCATCTAGCTTGTCCAGTCCTTTTACATTTATATATGTTTCTATAAGATCTCCCCTCATCCTTCTAAACTCCAGTGATTACAAGCCTAGTCTTTTCAATCTTTCCTCATATGACAGTCCCGCCATCCCAGGGATCAATCTCGTGAACCTACGCTGCACTGCCTCAATCACAAGGATGTCCTTCCTCAAATTAGGAGACTAAAACTGTATACAATACTTGAGATGTGATCTCACCAGAGCCCTATGCAACAGCAGAAGAACCTCTACCCCTATACTTAAATCCTCTTGTTATGAATGACATTGACTTGGAATTGTTTGAGGCTCCACAATGTGCTGGTCTGGCCGCATTTGGAATATTGTGAGCAATTTTGGACATCATATCTGAGGAAGGATGTGCTGGCTCTTGAGAGGGTCCAGAGGAGGTTTACAAGAAAGATCCCAGGAATGAATGGGTTAACATTTGATGAGCGTTTGTTTGCACTGGGTCTGTACTCGCTGGAGTTTAGAAGAATGAGGGGGGACCTCATTGAACTGTTTAGAATAGTGAAAGGCCTGGATAGAGTGGATGTGGTGAGGATGTTTCCACAAGGGGGAGAGTCCATGACTAGAGGTCATAGCCTCAGAATTAAAGGACATTCCTTTAGGAATGACATGAGAAAGAGTTTCTTTAGTCAGAGGGTAGTGAATCTGTGGAATTCTTTGCCACAGAAGGCTGTGGAGGCCGTCAATTGATATTTGTATGGCAGAGATAGATATATTCTTGATTAGTATGGGTGTTTCCACATTTGGTCGGCTTGCACTGACTAATTAATTTGTTTAAAAATTCACTGTTTCCTCAACAGCTTCAGTGTTAACTGACAGGCTTACTCCATTAAAGATTCGGTACGCAATGGATACGCAAGAGATTTAAAACCAACCCCAAGAGTACATTTTGATATTCAAAGTTACAACTGTTCTTCCTGTTTATCCCATCATCATTATCAGAATAAATTTGCAAATAGTATGCCTTTGATATTCATGACTAATTAGACCTATTTTTCGATGCATACTGTGAAGACCTGCTACCTTTATTGCCACTCAGTTTACTGAAGAGCCTCAGTGTTATGCTCTGTCGTAAAGAGAAACAGCATAGGGCAGGCTTGGAATAGCAGTATCAGTCCTGTAGCCCTAGGATTTCATAGTGCAGAAAATTACACATGCACGCTGAAGATTTACTGGATGTCAATGAGGACTCTTTCCTCAGACGGCTGTGGAGGAGGCCAATGCGTATTTTTAAAGCAAAGATCGATAGATTCTTGATTAGTACGTGTGTTAGGGGTAATAGGGAGAAGGCAGGAGAATGGAGTTGAGAGGGAAAGATAGATCAGCCATGTTTGAATGGCGAGGTAGACTGGATGGGCCAAATGGCTTAATTCTGCTCCTACCACTTATGAAATCATGAACTCAGCATGATCTGAGATATGCAGGAAGGAACTGCAGATGCTGGTTTAAATGGAAGATAGACACAAAAAGCTGGAGTAACTCAGCGGGGCAGGCAGCATCTCTGGTGAAAAGGGATGGGTGATCTTTCGGGTCTGAAGAAGAGTCTCGACCCAAAACGTCACCCATCCTTCTCTCCAGAGATGCTGCCTGTCCTGCTGAGTTACTGCAGCTTTTTGTATCTATGATCTGATATATCTATACAATCATCCATCGTCTGGTATTCTCACCCTCCACTGCTTTCTAAGAATATGTCCATGGTCCAATTCATGGGGTGTGGTTGCCTTGATGCATGGGCATATTGGTAATGAGGATGGGATAAAGAGGAAGCATAGCTGTCATTGTGAAATGACAACATGTACTATTGCTGTTGATTTTAAATCTAGTGTGTGGTATCCCTTGCATAAACAAAAAATCCCTTGTAAACAGAAAATGACTGTTTTTGTTTAGCACACGATCCCTATGAACTATATATGTCAGTTTAATTTTGACCAGTGTGAAGGATGAACAGTCTGCCGATGAGCCTGTATTTTACTGCACATATCCTACTCGAGATTTCATCTCTGGATATTAAACTGGTTTTGCTGAGAGAGCAGTAAGATAGCTGCTTAGCGACTTTATTAATACTTTCATCTGGGCGGCTCTTAGAGATTAAACAGTACACATGGAAAGGCTGTGGATTTTCACAATTTAGGCCCAGATAGACTGCCTGCAGAGAGCAGACCTGGTGATTTTTCTGGAAACCCTCCCAACCTTTACATTGCTGAACTAACAATGGAATTAAGAAGATAAATGTTTGGCTTTCAAAGGATTAGCTCCACAGGGAAGTGCTTGTTAACAGCTTTTGTGAACTATGTTGCAGTATATTGTCTCTCCTTCCCTTTGTGCAGCTGAAAGACTAAGGGATTTTTGTGGGATGGAATTTCATGTCAGTCCCGCTGTGATTTCAACATGGATTTGGAACAATTAACTGGCACCAAAATAGAGGGAAAAAAATCATCTGTGAAAAAGAAAACAACTATAGCGTCTGGTAACTTGAAATACAACGAGGAAACACTGGAGATATTCAGCGGGTCAGGCTGAAACTGCGGAGACAGGCACTCAGTTAACATGGAGTCGTAGGGTCATAGAGTGGAAACAGGTCCTTCACCCAGCATGTCCATGCAGGCCAAAATACCCATCTACACTACCCCTACCTGCCCGTGTTTGGCCCATATCCCTCTAAATATTTTCTATCCATGTACCTGTCCAAATATCTTTGTCCAAGTGATCTTTGATGAACTTTGCTGTAAGGTCATCAATCTGAAATGTTACATTGTTCTCTCTATATATCTGATAATTGACCAGCTGAGTATGTTATCTCTAACATTTTTTATAACTAAAACAATCCATATTGGGTTGTTGATCCAACACTGACACCAATTTTAGTACCTTTGCAAGCCCTCAGAGATAGATAGATTATAGATTCTTGATTAGTGCAGGTGTTTCATGTTATGGGGAGAAGGCAGAAGAATGGAGTTATGAGGGAGAATTAGATCAGTCATGATTGAATGGCGTAGACTTGATGGGCCGAATGGCCTAATTCTACTCCTATTCCTTATAACCTTATGGCCCTAAGTGCTCCTGTATGTTTGCTCTTTCCAAAACAATCTTTTAATAATATAACAGTAACCAGTGGACTAGCACACCACAGAAGCTGGGTGATTTATTCATCATAATAAATCACAATATTTGCTGGGATCACCGAGTGATTTGAGGAGCTTGTGAGCCTGAGGAATGAAGACATTTCATTGAGAAAGAAAAGGTGCTTGTAAAGTACAGATGCATCTTTCACAACTTCAGGAAATCCTAAAGTGTTTCATAGTCAATGATGGCTGGAGCCAATTGCCAAACTCACTCCAATGGACTCTCAGATCCAGAAACCTTGTTCAGGGAGAAGGGTATGATTATTCTTTGTTAAATGTAAGAAATAGGAGCAAATCCTTCAATCCTTCTTCATTATTTAAGATCATGGCTGATCTACCCCAACAATTCTCGTGTCATTTGCTTCCCATAATGTCTGGAAACGTGCCAATCTGTTCTGATTGAGCCCCAACAGCCCTTGGGAGGAGAGTAGTACAAAGACTACCCACCCTCTGTTACAAATATTGTCCTCACCCCTTTTTCTGAGACAATGACCCCTGGTTCTACTTTACAGTGCCAAAAGGAAGCATTGTCCATGCATCTACACTTTTATTCCTTGTAAATAAATGTTAAATTCTGAATTCTAGAGACTGAAGACCTAATCCACAGTATCATTCAGGCGGCGGGAGATCAGGTAGGTTTAGGCGGACTGAGCAAAGGTGTTCAGTAAAACGATCGGCGAGTCTGCGCTTGACCTTACTGTTATATAGGAGTCCACATGTAAATTCCGGTTCTAGACTTACCCCCTTAGTCTGGTTTAGTCAAAAACTAAGTCAAACTCTGTTTCCAAAACCTTACTTTATTGAAGAACAAACTGCAGGGACAATCGCCGATCCACCCACGCAAGCCAACAATATTTCATGCAAACAATCAGCCGACCCACCCCAAAGAATTACCCACCCTCTTATACCCTCCCAAACTAAAGGGGCTGTCCCACTGTACGAGTTAATTCAAGAGCTCTCTCGAGTTTAAAAAAATCGAACTGGTGGTAAGCACATAGAATGTACGCAGCGGGTACGTCGGAGCTCGGGACGTCTCTTAGCGGCTCGTAACGCTAACGGCAGGTACTCGGGAAATGCGGTAAGCTCTTGAAGACTCGTGAAGATTTTTCAACATGTTGAAAAATGTCCACGAGAGCCCCGAGTACCTACAAGCGGCCATTACCGTAATTCTCCGAGTTTGAATCAGCGGTAACTCAGGAGAACTCTTGAATTAGCTCGTACAGTGGGACAGCCCATTAAGGGCGTGACAATATTTCGGGGAGGCAACCCCTACAAATCAATCACACATATTGATCACATTATACAGTTATTGACAGTTCCCTAACCCAATTACAAAGTATCCCATTACAATGTTTCTACAGAAGCTTCTGGAAAGAAGTCAGTTTACTAAGTAATGCAACATTTTCCCAGGTAGTATAAACAATTCAAGCAAGGCTTCACACTTCACCCAATCATCAAACAGCAGCACAAACACCTTGCAACATTATTAACAATACTTTTTCACACCCCCTTCTATAACCAATCCCCATCATGCATTTGCAGACCTTCTTATCTCTTTCGGCAAACCCTCATACATGTTAACAAAGTAAGGACATCTGGACCTCTCCTTATCATCAACTTCCATCTGGGATCCAGACTCCTTGGAGCCATGACTCTCAGTTTGCAACTTTCACAGAAAGAGGTCAAGCAGGCCCTACAATGCAAACATCCTCCATTTTGTGACCTCTCTAATTTAGCCAATATTAACACACATGTGGAACAGTGGATACAGTAGGTGAGGTTGGAGGAGGTGCAAGTGAACCTCTGCCTCACCTGAAAGAACTGTCAGTGTTCCAGGACAGAGTCGAGGGGGGAGGTATTAGGAACACCTGTCGTCCTGTTGAGTTCCTCTATTTGTATACTTGTTGTCATTTATCCCACAGCCAACAATGGCCTATTGTGTGCCCCAAATTTCATTGATTATCATTGCTTTTTGCATATCTTCCATTCATTTCTACTAAGTACCGTCAATATCGCTCATTCCCCTTCCCCCTGCCTCTCAGTCTGAAGTAGGGTCTCGACTCAAAACATCACCAATTCCTTTTCTCCAGAGATGCTATCTGAACAGTTAAGTTATTCCAGCATTTTGTGTCTGTCTTGGGAGAATGTTTTCTGTGCCTGATTGTCATTTAATGATAAGCAACATGATTAAGGCAAGGGCTATCTTGGTTTCTCGTATGTTTTCTGCATGAATGAAAGGACATTTAAATGCCAAAAGGAGAGTCTGAGAGTGGCACTTGGGAATCTGTCCCATCAGCTCTAGTTGTAGGTGTGTATGGTGAGAGAGCCTCAGCCTTCAAACACCAATTTAACTGCAGAGACACAAAGCACGGTGGCGCAGCGGTAGAATTGCTGCCTTCCAGCGATTTCAATACGAGAGATTCGAACTGTTTGGGGAGTCCAGAACCAGGTCCACAGTTTAAGAATAAGGAGTAAGCCATTTAGAACGGAGATGAGGAAACACTTTTTCTCACAGAGAGTGGTGAGTCTGTGGAATTCTCTGCCTCAGAGGGCGGTGGAGGCAGGTTCTCTGGATGCTTTCAAGAGAGAGCTAGATAGGCTCTTCAAAATAGCAGAGTCAGGGGATATGGGGAGAAGGCAGGAACGGGGTACTGATTGGGGATGATCAGCCATGATCACATTGAATGGCGGTGCTGCTCGAAGGGGCAAATGGCCTACTCCTGTACCTATTGTCTATTGTCTATTGAATTCAATCCCAACTACGGGTGCTGTCTGTATGGATTTTGTACGTTCTACCCATGACCCCGTGGGTTTCCTCTGAGATGTTCTGTTTCCTCCCACACTCTAAAGACCCGCAGGGTTCTAGGTTAACTGGCATTGTATAAATGTAAATTGTCTCTCGTGTAGGATAGTGTTAGTCCGGGGATCGCTGGTCGGCTCGGACTCGGTGGGTCAAAAGGCCTGTTTCTGCGCTGTAACCCTAAACTAAACTAAACTAAAAGGTAAGTATGGCCAGAGGAAAAGCATTGGGTGGAAAGGATAGTACAGGTAAAAAATTGATTGACCACAATTAGGTCCATTAACTGACTTTCTTTTCAAGGACGCTGTCTGATTCCTTTGATTTGCTGCTTTATAAGGTGTTAACTCAGATTTCCATCAGCTGCACTATTTTAGTTTCACTGTAATTAAAAATTTTAAGCAAGTCTTACATATTCCCCAATTAATCATTGACCTGCAGCAATGTTTTGCACATTGGATGTCAGCTCTTTGAAGGCATTACTATAAGCAGACATTAAAATTCTATTGATTGACTGCACCTAGCTAAACTAATTTAACTTTCATTAAAGTGTTATTGATTGCATTAATCTCTAAATAATGAATGAACTTTAATGAGTAAATTTCTCGCAAGCCAGTTTTAATTTGTGCAGTTCGTCAACCTTTGAAAAAGGCTGAAATCAAAGCAGAGTACTCCAGGGTAACCATGGCTTTCCCTTGCGTCTGCAGATTGATGGTATGCAGCGATTATGCTGCTGCTCCAGAGGTTGAACCAGCTGATTGCAGTATAAAATAAAACTATTGTTTCATTTTCAGAGTGACCAAAAACACAAACTTGCGTAACAATTTCATATTAACAAACACCGAAGAAACATTGTATTTATACGTCTCCATTGACTTAGTAAAATGTTCCAAGGCATTTCATGACTGAGTTATCAAATGAACTATGAGACCAGTGGTTTAAGAAGGAACTGTAGATGCTGGAAAATCGAAGGTAGACAAAAATGCTGGAGAAACTCAGCGTGTGAGGCAGCATCTATGGAGGATCAGGATCGAACCCGGGTCTCTGGCACTGTGAGGCAGCAACTCTGCCGCTGCTCCACCGTGCTGCCCCAAGGGTACTTAAGGGTCAGCGTTTATAATTCGCTCAAATGAAAATCAAGATTTGAGAGTTGGATCTTTGACTTAAATGGATCGAGTGCTGAACTGAACTGATCAGCACAGGGGAAAGCAAACAAAGGTGATAAATGACAACAAAGAAGTATTAAACACAACTTAGAATGAAGGGGAGGCCATTTAAGACTTAGGTGAGAAAAACATTCTTCACCCAGAGAGTTGTGAATTTGTGGAATTCCCTGCCACAGAGGGCAGTGGAGGCCAAATCACTGGATGGATTTAAGAGAGAGTTAGATAGAGCTTCAAGGGCTATTGGAATCAAGGGATATAGGGAGAAGGCAGGCACGGGTTATTGATTGGGGACAATCAGCCATGATCACAATGAATGGTGGTGCTGGCTTAAAGGCCGAATGGCCTCTTCCTGCACCTATTTTCTATGTTTCTATGTTTCTACAACAGAAGATTCTTTGTTGTAAACATAGAAACATAGAAACATAGAAAATAGGTGCAGGAGTAGGCCATTCGGCCCTTCGAGCCACCCGTCATTCAATATGATCATGGCTGATCATCCAACTCAGTATCCTGTACCTGCCTTCTCTCCATACCCCCTGATCCCTTTAGCCACAAGGGCCACATCTAACTCCCTCTTAAATATAGCAAGATAGGCTGTCCCACTTGGGCGACCTAATTGGCGAGTTTAGAAGAGTTTAGGAGTTTGAAAAAATGACATGTTGAAGACCTCCTTCGACTATGTTGTAGACCAGCTTCGACTAGCTACGACTAGGTACGATTAACTTCTGGAAAATTGGACACCGAATAATGGAGAGTGAAGAAGACCTCCTTCGATCTCCTTCGACCCCTTCGACTGTGATGAATACTATCTACGACTACTTTCGATTACCTTCGACCACCTTCGATTACCTACGACTAACATGCCGACCTACTACGACTAAATCTACGAGTAAAAAAAGTATCGATTTTTTCCATGACGACCTTTGTTTACTCGCGGGCATTTTTTTAACATATTGAAAAATACGCCGCGACCTAGCTGAGGCCTCGAGTAAACGGAGACCACTCTTGAGCATGAAGGAGAGTTACGAAGGCCTCCTACGACTTTGTGTCGACCATGCCGCGAGTATGAGTCGAGGGAAAACGCGCCAGAACTCGCGGATTAGGTCGCCCAAGTGGGACAGGCCCTTTAGACATTATTTCATATTGCAAATTAGTTTCCTTTCAAACATAGAACAAAGGTCAGAAGAAGCACAGGAGTGGGCCTTTAGCCCACATTATCTGTACTGAACATGATGCCAAGTTAACCTAATGTCTTCCTGTACATGTTCCATATCCCTGCATTCCCAGAATATTCATATGCCTCTTTAATAGCCTCCTAAAGGTCACTATCATATGTGGTTCCATCACCACCTAAAGCAAAATATTCCAAGCACCCAGCCACTCTCTATTTAAAAATAACTTGCCCAAATATCTCCTTGAATCTTTTCCACTCTCATGTCTAGCATTCAAAATTGCACCCTGGGAGAAATGTTCTGACTGTCCTCCATAACAATGCCTCACATCTTTTTAGAAACTTCTATCATGCTTCGCCTCAGCATTCGACGCTCCAGAGAAAGAAGTTTCTTCAATCTCTTGTAGCAAATATCCTCTAATCTAGACCGCATCCTGGTAAACCTCTTCTGTGCCCTCCCCAAAGTCTCCACTCCCTTTCTGTAATGGGGCAACCGGAATTGCACACAATACACATGCTTATGTCAAACAGCATGCTGCCCAGCTGAAGAATTAGCTCGATTACAGGCATTGGGCTCAATGTAAAATATGTGGAAAATGGAAGAGGGATGTTTGGAGGCAGGGAAATGTAGAGGGATGTTTGACAAAGTAACAGGACCCTTTAACAGAGCAAGTTGCATCATGAAGCACAGATGCAAAAATAGTTCCATCTGACAAGATCAGTCTATGCAAATATTCCAACTCAGCGGGCCTGACTTTTCAGACAGAATCTTGTATGAAGCCCTGAGATTTATTCACGGATGAACAAACCTATGCATGAGAATTATGCACAGCTGGAGATACATTTCTGCTTTCTTGCAGGAGTGTTGAAGTGGCCCCATCACGATTACCCCTTGTGCTGTTGTCACGCACAGTGAGATTACTGGCTCCCTGCTCCACTAATCTCTCAGTGAGAAACAGACTGAAGGAACAGGACGAAGGAACTGCAGATGCTGGTTTACACCGAAGATAGACACAAAGAGGATGGTGAATGTATGGAACAAGCTGCCAGAGGAGGTAGTTGAGGCAGGGACTATCCCAGCATTTAAGAAACAATTAGACAGGTGCATGGATGGGGCAGGTTTAGAGTCATTCAGTCATAGAGTGATACAGTAAGGAAACAGACCCTTTGGCCCAACTTGCCCACACCAGCCAACATGTCCCAGCTACTCTAGCCCCACCTGCCTGCGCTTGGACCATATCCCTCCAAACTTGTCCTATCCATGCACCATGTTTATTAAACGATGGGATAGTCCCAGCCTCAACTACCTCCTCTGGCAGTATGTTCCATACACCCACCACCCTTTGTGTGAAAAGATTACCCCTCAGGTTCCCATTAAACATTTTCCCCTTCACCTTGAACCTATGTCCTCTGGTTCTCGATTCCCCTACTCAGGGCAAGAGATTCTGTTCATCTACCTGATCTATTCCTCTTATGACTTTATACACTTTGGAGAAATATGAACCAAACGAGGGCAAGTGGGACTAGATTAGCTGGGACATGTTGGCCAGTTGACAAGTTGGGCCAAAGGGCCTGTTTCCACACTGTATCATTCTGTCTCTCTATGACTATGGAGTAACTCAGCAGGACACAGCATCTCTGGAGAGAAGGAATTCTTCAGAATGAGAGTCAAGGGAAAGCAGGAAAGTTAATTGTGAGAAATGGTGGTTAGGCTGTTCCTTCCACAAGCAGTGCAGATTGTGAGCTCCTCCTCCACTGATTGATGCTCTGTGAGGAGACCTCTCCCCGGGACTTCTCATTGCTCAATCTCCCGGACATTCATATATCTTCACATATCATAATTTCTCAGATGTAGCCCGCTGGTGGTGAAATAGCTGTCCCTCCCATCCCATCTGCACAACCAGCAAGGACTCTGCACCGCTGATATTGTTCCTGGCTCACACGATCTGTTCATTTTTGGTTGTTTTTGGAGACGATTATATTTATCCCACACCACTCATTCTACCCACCATTATGTTTCCACCAATCTCACCATTATTCATAATTATTTCGTTTCTCAGTTACTTGTAGTATACTGGAGTCTATTCAATCATGACCTGACCTCGACACTCTAAATGTACCCCAACACCCCAGCGTCTGAAGAAGGGTCTCGACCCGAAACATCACCCATTCCTTCTCTTCAGAAATGCTGCCTGTCCCACTGAGTTATTTTGTGTCTATCTTCAGTGTAAACCAGCATCTGCAGTCCCTCCTTACAAATGCCAAATGTACAGTCTTGAAGTTGCTCTCCAATTGATGTTATATGCCTTGTTACACCCATTGATTCTTCTATCCCTTCTTTTACTCTGTTTTTCTCTTCCTTTTCCAATCTCATTATTATCACCCTTTTCATACCTTTCTTACTTTCTCAACTGCCTATTCACCAAACACTTGCGTCTATCTTCAGTTTCCAGAGATGCTGTTTGACCCGCTGAGTTACTCCAACTTTTTACATCCATCACACTGGTGTTTCAGAAACACCACCAGTGTTCCAAGCTCCTTGCCTGGAACTCTCTCTCTCTCTCTGTCAGCCTCTTCAGCTCCCTTCATAGTTATACTGTGATTAGATATTAGGGTATGCTGTAAATGTCCAGGAACTTGGATGGGTGGGATGGGTGCTGGCTCGAAGGGCCGAATGGCCTCCTCCTGCACCTATTTTCTATGATTTGAATTGGCCTATCATTTAGTTTAGTTTAGTTTAGAGACACAGCGCAGAAACAGGCCTTTTGGCCTACCGAGTCCATATCGACCGGCGATCCCTGCACATTAACACTATCTTTCACACACTAGAGACAATTTACACTTACACCAAGCCAATTATCCTACTGTACGTCTTTGGAGTGTGGGAGGAAAACAAAGATCTTGGAGAAAACCCACGCAATCACGGGGAGAAGGTAAAAACTCCCGGGATTGAACTCCGTCCTCACTTCTGTCCCCACTTATTGAATCAGTATTAAACTTGAACTTCTTATAAACTGTAGTCATCAAACAGTCAGCTGGCATGTTGGATTCAAGGGAGGTGGGCTTGGAGGGGAGGATGCTCCTCAAACTGCGGAGCATCCTGGACAATACAGCTCACCCCCTCCATGACACACTGGTCAACCTGAGGAGCACCTTCAGCAACAGACTGGTTCCACCAAGATGCAATACAGAACGCCACAGGAGATCCTTCTTCCCTGTGGCTATCAAACTTTACATCTCCTCCCACTTCTGTTGTGGCGTTACAGAGAAAGGTTGAACAAGATAGGTCTTTATTCTTTGGAGCTCAGAAGGTTAAGGGGGGACTTGATAGAGGTCTTTAAAATGATGAGAGGGATAGACAGAGTTGACGTGGATAAGCTTTTTCCATTGAGAGTAGGGAAGATTCATACAAGAGGACATGATTTGAGAATTAAGGGACAAAAGTTTAGGGGTAACATGAGGGGGAACTTCTTTACTCAGAGAGTGGTAGCTGTGTGGAATGAGCTTCCAGTGGAAGTGGTGGAGGCAGGTTCGATTTTATAATTTAAAAATAAATTGGATAGGTATATGGACGGGAAAGGAATGGAGGGTTATGGTCTGAGTGCAGGTAGATGGGACTAGGTGAGATTAAGTGTTCGGCACGGACTAGAAGGGCCAAGATGGCCTGTTTCCGTGCTGTAATTGTTATATGGTTATATGGGTAGACTGATTCCCCCCCCCCCCCCTCCCCCTACCCTCTCCAATCTTACCACATCCCCAATCCTTTCCAATCATCACTTTAATTTCATGTTTCATGTATTTTGTGTTTTTTATGACTGTTGACAGATCAATTTTCCTCCTGGGATAAATAAAACTATATCGTATCATATCTTATCATATCGTAGGGTATAAAGAAACCAACCAGTACAAACTCAGTGAGTCGGGACTTCCATCTGTAAGTGAACTCTAGTCGCTGCCCCCCGTTCATTTGCTAGAGTCAGGTTCACTGATACTTCTGGTGGTCCAATTATTTTTTAAAAATGGATTAATTGATTGAAAGATACAGCAGGGAACCAGGCCCTTTGGCCCACCGGGTCCACGCAGACATTAGTTCTATGTGTAGGAAAGAACTGCAGATGCTGGTTTAAACCTCTGGAGAGAAGGAATGGGTGACGTTTCGGATTGAGACCCTTCTTCAGACTGACTCGAAACGTCTCGACCCGAAACATCACCCCGATACAAAACTAAGATGGCGGATGTGCTGGAGTGGGCGCCATCTGTGTATGGCAGCCTGCCCGCAGACCGTCCCTTCACCTTTTTTTTATTTTAAGTCCTGTTAAAAAACGTTAGCTGGAGGTCTTTTATGTGGTGGGTGGAGGGGGGGGGGTGGGGGGTGGGGAGGGGGAAACTTTAATTCTTAGTCTCCTGCCTGGTCGGAGAGGCAGCATCCCTCCAAGCTGCTTCTTCGCCCCGTCCTCGCGGCCTACCATTGGACTGGAGCGGCGTTTCCTGTCGGGACCGGCCGGGACTACAGCTTCGGCGGCGGCGCAGCGCTGGGATACCAACAGGGAGCGGGCGATGCCTTACCGGGTCGCCGTGCGGTAAGCTCCGGAGCGCTGTGGCCGCCGACTCCCAACATCGCAGAGCTGTGGCTGCGGCGTCCGGCCGCGGGCGGCGCTGGATTTAGAGCGCCGCGGTGCCTGGGATCGAGTACGCCGGGGTCGGAGCTCCAACCGGCGCGGCCTTTGGTCTACGAGTGCCCCGGTCTCCAGGGAGGAGGCAGCCACTCCAGACTTTCCAAGTCGCTGAGGAATGTTTCACCCGACGCTGGCGTTCCATCTTCACGGCAAGAGGGCCCTGAAAATTATCGGACTGGCTGCAAGGCCACAAATGGGCCCCGACCTCGGGTGTTTCACAGAGGAAGAGGACTTAACTTTGTGGTGCCTTTCCCCACAGTGGAAATTTTTGATGTGTTGTGTCCATTTTCTTTATTTTTTTTAACCTTTTGTCTCTGGTTTGTATGGAAACTTATTATCTATTTTATGTAAAGCACTTTGGTGTCAATGCGAGTTGACTTAAAACGTGCTATATAAATAAAACTTACTTACTTACTTACTTACTTACTTACTTACTTACTTACTTACTTACTTACTTACTTACTTACTTACTTACTTACTTACTTACTTACTTACTTACTTACTTACTTACTTACTTACTTACTTACTTACTTACTTACTTACTTACTTACTTACTTACTTACTTACTTACTTACTTACTTACTTCTCTCCAGAGATGTAGCCTGTCCCGCTGAGTTACTCCAGCATTTTGTAACTACCTTCACACGAGTTCTATGTTATCCCACTTTCCCATCCATCCCCGACACACCAGGGACAATTTGCAAACCCCTATTCAGCCGCAAACCCATAAGTCATTGGGATGTGGGAGGAAATCGAAGCACCCAGAGAAACCGCATGGAGATCGTGGAAACTCCATATAGACAGCACCCGGGCTCAGGATTGAACCCAGATCTCTGGTGCTGTGAGGCAGTAGCTCGACCAGTTGCACCACTGCATTCATGTGCAAAGGTGACCTTAGGAAAGGAAAGGAACTCGCTAGAGTGCCCACCCATGCCAAAGGTAGTACAACATGAACCTGCTACTGAAACAGCAAATGTGTAAGAAGGAACTGCAGATGCTGGTTTAAATTGAATTTAGACACAAAAACCTGGAGTGTCTCAGCGGGACAGGCAGCATCTCTGGAGAGAAGGAGTGGGTGATGTTTCGGGTCGAGACCGTTCTTCAGACTGGTTAGGAATAAGAGAAATAAGAGGTATGGACAATGATGTAGAGAAATAAAGAACAATGAATGAAAGATATGCAAAAAAATAACGATGATAAAGGAATGTTGTTCAAGATGAGAACTCTTATCCATCAGCGAGACCAAACGCAGACTGGGCAATTATTTAGCTGAACGCCTTTGCTCCGTCCACCTGAACCTACCTGATCTCCCAGTTGCTAAACACTTTAATTCTCCTTCCCATTCCCACACTGACCTTTCTGACCTCGGTCTCCTCCATTGTCAGTGTGAGGCTAAACACAAATTGGAGGAACAGCATCTCATATTTCGCTTGGGCAGCTTACAGCCCAGTAGTATGAATATTGATTTCTCTCACTTCAAGTAACCCCAGCATTCCCTCTCTCTCCATCCCTCCCCCACCCATGTCATGCTAGCTTTTCATTTTCAACCATTATCATCATTACTTTTTTGCATATATTTCATTCATTAATAATAATAATAAATTTTATTTAATGGGCGCCTTTCAGACATCTCAAGGACACCTTACATAGTAATCGGAATAACATATAATCGGAATATAACAAGTAATAAAGACATCACAGAGACTCAAATTAAAAACAGAATTCAATCCAAAAACAGAAAATCAAAAACACAGTGTGAAGAGAGAGCAGCGGCAGCCAAAGCGCGCCAGCGTCCACTCTCTCTTCACGGCAGCCATCTTGGACACAGACCTACAGGACTACAATTAGACCAAAAAATCATCCCCCCACAGTGGATAGCACTGTGGGGGAAGGCACAATGTCCAGTCCCCACCCCATGTTCACCCCAAAGTCAGGCCTATTGAGGCCACCGCAATTGCCTCTACGGAGGCCCGATGTCCCTGGCCGTTCTCACCGGGTGGTCTTGCCCCGGCGTCGGGAGAGTCCTTTCGGCGGCTGGGCCACCTGGAACGGCCGCTTCCTGGTTGGAGCCCGCGGCTGCCGAAGCCGAAAAGGCCGCGCCGGTTTGGAGCTCCCAGGCTCCTGATGAAAAAGTCGGCGCCGCCTCTCCACACTGCCGCCTCTCTGCACTGCCACCTCGCCGCACTGCCGCCTCTCCGCACGCCGCCTCTCCGCTCCGCAGACCCGCAGCCCGGAGATGTTGCTCTCGGCGGTCCAGCTCGCCAGAGCTCCAGCGCGGCGACCCAGGCAAGGCATCGCCCGCTCCACACCGCTCCGCTCCAGCGCTCCAACACTGTGCCGCCGCCGAGGCCGAGGTGCTGGGCGGTCCCCGCCAGGAAACGGCGCTCCAAGCCCGCTGGTAGGCCACGAGGACGGGTCGACGGGCAGCCCGGAGAAAAGGCTGCCACACCGACCAGGTAGGGACGAAAAATATAGTTACACCTACCCCCCACATTAAAAAGACCATATCCCCTACAAAAAAAAAAAACAGGACTCACTAAAAACTATTAAAAAAAACGAATTTAAAACAGATGGCTGCTGGCTAGCAGCCGTTCACCAAGATGGCTCCTCCCATTGGTCTTTATCTCGCTACATTCTATATTACTAAAACTCTGATCTTGACCGCTTTTGGCCCACTGTGCTGCGATTTCCGACAGAACGGCGCCACCTACGTCCATCATTTTTGGCCACCTCGCTCAGAGCCCCCCTCCGCCTTACAGGTGCGGAGGATTTTTCCCATTGATGACAAATCAGAGATATATTAATGTTTTTTTTTTAAATCACCATTCTCTCTGCTGCCCCTGCTGGAGGGAGGGGGGGGGATTATAAAACCAGGAAGTGGTGTGCCTCACTCAGTCTCTGCAAGATGCATGAAGCCAAAGGGCACGTCTCTCTGAGCTCTGAATAACACTGAACAAATGTCTACTCAACTGCGAGTCCCCTTAATGTGGTTTGAAAATGAAAATATGGTTTGTTTGAAGTAAAAAAAGGCACTGCCTGCAAATGGTTGTTTTGACTTGAAGTTGAAAGGCACTACTTACTGGAAATGGTAACTTGGGTGCGTTGGCTTGAATTTGAAAGGCACTACTTACTGCAAATGGTGGCATGAAGTTGAAAGACACTACTTACTGCAAATGGTGGCTTGGGTGCTTTGGCTTGAAGTTGAAAGGCACTACTTACTGCAAATGGTGGCTTGGGTGCTTTGGCTTGAAGTTGAAAGGCACTACTTATTGCAAATGGTGGCTTGGGTGCTTTGGCTTGAAGTTGAAAGGCACTGCTTACTGCAAATGGTGGATTGGGTGCTTTGGCTTGAAGTTGAAAGGAACTACTTACTGTAAATGGTGGCTTGGGTGCTATGGCTTGAAGTTGAAAGGCACTACTTCCTGCAAATAGTGACTTGGGTGCTTTGGCTTGAAGTTGAAAGGCACTACTTACTGCAAATGGCGGCTTGGATGCTTTGGCTTGAAGTTGAAAGGCACTACTTACTGCAAATGGCGGCTTGGGTGCTTTGGCTTGAAGTTAAAAGGCACTACTGCAAATGCACTTACTTCCTGTTTGCACTGTATATTGATTTTAGATAAAACGCTACCACTTACGGCTGTAATTTTTGGCCATCTTACTCAGTCCCCCTCCGCTGAGCAGGTGCAGAGAATTCTTCCCATCAATTAAAAATAAAAGTGTTATTAGTGTTTAAAACATGTTGAGACTCTCTCTCCTGTCAATCACACCATGAAAGCCACATCTTTTCCGGTGGGAGGGGGAGCGGTTATAAAACCCGGAAGTGTGGGTGTGGCTATGTCTCTGCATGATGGGGGAGGGAGAGGTCACGACTCTGTCTGAGCTGTGAATCAACTGAACACATTGAATGTCTACTGAACTGTGAGTTAGGGGGACAGGCAGGACATTCTGTGGCAGCAAATGGGACACCAGACCAAAGTGCTTGTAAACTTGGTCTAATAAATCTAAACCTGCACTGTCCCTGCCTGCTTCAAAGTTTTCACTATAGTTCCTGTATCCAAAAAGCCAAGGATTACTGACCTTAATGACTACAGGCGTGTCGCACTGACCTCTGTAATCATGAAGACCCTTGAAAGACTTGTGCTGGCCAACATGAAAAATATCACAAACTGGTTCCTCTGCTGTTTGCATACTGGGCCAATAGATGGGTGGATGACGCAGTCAACCTAGGCCTGCACTTCATCCACCAGCACCTAGACAGCCAGGGGACCAATGAGAGGATTTTGTTTGTTGCCTTTAGCTCTGCATTCAACACCATTGTGCCAGAGCTTCTACACACTAAATTTTTTCCGAGTTGACTGTGCCTGAACCCCTCTGTCTGTGGATCACCAACTTCCTGACAGACAGAAAGCAGCATGTGAGGCTGGGAAAGCACATCTCGGACCCGCAGACCCTCAGCATAGGAGCACCGCAAGGTTTCGTACTCTCCCCTCTCCTTTATCCTCTCTACACCAATGACTGCACCTCCACAGACTCCTCTGTCAAGCTTATCAAGTTTGCGGACAACATAACCCTGATTGGACTGATCCAGGATGGGGAGGAATCTGCCTATAGCCAGACGTAAAAACAGCATTGTTCCACACACAGCTGGCGTCCTGGTGCCATCGCAACAACCTGGAGCTCAATGCTCTTAAGACAGTGGAATCGATTGTAGACTTTAGGAGAACTCCCCCTCCCCACCCCCCACTCGTCAACAACACCACAGTCACATCTGTGGAGTAATTTAAGTTCCTTGGAACCATCATTTAAGTTCCTTGGAACCATCATCTTAATTGGAAGGCCACCATCGACTCCACAGTCAAAAAGGTCCAACAGAGAATGTACTTCCTGTGGCAGCTGAGAAAACACAATCTGCCACAGGCACTGATGATCCAATTCTATACGGCCATCATAGAGTCTGTCCTCACCTTCTCCATCATGGTCTGGTTTGTCTCAGCCACCAAGCACGACATCTGGAGGCTGCAGCGCATCATTCGATCAGCTGAGAAGGTTGTTGGCTGCAACCTTCCCCCCCATTGACGAACTGCACACTGCAAGGCCCAGGAAGAGAGCGGGTAAGATCATCTCTGACCCCTCTCACCCTGGCCACAAACTCTTTGAAGCACTTCCCTCTGGAAGGCGACACCGGACTGTCAAAGCTGCCACAGCCAGACATAAAAACAGCATTTTTCCTACTCAACAGCCAAAAGTCTGTAGCCTCCTTTTACTCTGGTATTTTATTTTATTTTTTACATGTTTAAATTATAATGTTTTATTTTTAATTGTCTACTGTATATCTTGTTGTTACTTGTGAGCAAAGCATCAAGGTAAATTCCTTGTATGTATACATACTTGGCTAATAAAGTTTATTCAATTCAATTCAGAGGGTGGTATGTAAATGGAACTAGTTTCCAGAGAAGATAGTTAAGGCACACACTATAACAGCATTTAAAATGCACTTGGACAGATACTTGGATAGGAAAGGTTTAGAGGGATATGGACCAAATGCTGCCAAATCGGACTAGCTTAGATGGGGCATTTTGGTCAGCATGGACAAATTGGGCTGAAGGGCCTGTTTCCGTGCTGTATGACTATGACTCTATGACCATTAACATGTCATCTCTCTTGAACTAGATTGCATTTTTTGAGGAGATAATAAAGGTGTGAATTGAGGGGGTAGAATTTAACCAGCACAAGAGTGGACAGGAAGGTTTTAGGGGGATATGGGTCAAACACGGCCAGGTGGGACTAATGTAGGTGGGGCATGTCAGCTTGGGCAAGTTGGGTCGAACGGCCTGTTTCCATGCTGTGATTCTATGATTCTAAAGGGGCTGTCCCACTGCAGCGATCTAATCCGCGAGTTCTGACAAGTTTGCCCTCGACATACTTGCAGCATGGTCGCCACGAGGTCCTAGGAGGTCTTTGTAACTCTCCTTCATGCTCGAGAGTAGTCCCCGCGTACTCGAGGCCTCAGCTAGGTCGCGGCGTATTTTTCAACATGTTGAAAAATGCCCGCGAGTAAAAAAAGTTGCCATGGAAAAATCAATACTTTTTTTACTCGTAGGTTTGGTCGAAGTAGGTCGTAGTAGGTCGGCATGTTATTCGCAGGTAATCGAGGGTAGTCAAAGGTAATCAAAGGTAGTCAAAAGTAGTCGTAGATAGTCTTCAACATAGTTGAAGGGAGGTCGAAGGGAGGTC
This sequence comes from Amblyraja radiata, assembly GCF_010909765.2. NCBI lineage: Eukaryota > Metazoa > Chordata > Chondrichthyes > Rajiformes > Rajidae > Amblyraja > Amblyraja radiata. The sequence continues at coordinate 3,571,343 of NC_045977.1, forward strand.
GAAGGGAGGTCGAAGGAGATCGAAGGAGATCGAAGGAGGTTGTCTTCACTCTCCACTATTCGGTGTCCAATTTTCCCGAAGCTAGTCGAAGCTAGTCTTCAACATAGTCGAAGGATGTCTTCTACATGACATTTTTTCAAACTCTCCTAAACTCGCCAATAGGTTGCCGCAGTGGGACAGCCCCCTAAGAGTGAGGCGTTGGATTAGGGGAGGTAGAATGTAAGAGGAAAGTATACAGTTAATGGCAAGGCCCTCAATAGCATTGATTTACAGAGGGGTCTTGGGAGTCCATAGGTTCCTGGAAGTGGCAACACAAATGGATAGACAAGTAAAGAAGATGCATGGTATGCTTATCTTAATCAGTCAGGGCATTGAATATAAGAATGAGGAAGTTATGTTCAGTTTTGTAGTACTTTGTTGAGGCCACATTTTGAGTATAGTGGGCAATTCTGTTTTCCCCATTACAGGAAGGATGTGGAGGCTTTGGAGAAAGTGCAGAATAGTTTTACCAGAATACTGCTTGGATTACAGTACGTTAGCTACGTGGAGAGATTAGAAACACATGGATCTTTTTTCTCTGGAACTTTCTCTTGGAAGTTGAGGGGAGACCTGATAGAAGTATTTAAAATTAAGAGAGACATAGATACAGTAGACAGTCAGAGCGTTTTCCTTAGCTGGAAATGCCAAAGACCAGGGAGTGTAGATTAAAGGCTCCTTCCAGAGGTGGTGGTAGAGGCAGATACGATAATAACATTTAAGAGGCTTTTAGATAGGCACATTGTTATGCAGCGAATGGAGGGATATGGATCACGTGCATGCGGAGGAGATTAGTTAACTTAGCACCATGTTTGGCATGGACATTGTGGATGGAAGAGCCTCATCTTGCGCTGTACTGTTATATATTCAATGGGTAAAGAGGATTTGTGTTGGTCTTCCAGCAGCAAATTGGAAGAAAAGCCCAGAAAAGCAATTGGTGTCCTGCTATTTCAATACCTTCATGCAACCGCTCTGTGTGATTGCTCCAAAGCAGTTGGTTCAACAACACATCCTTACAGTGAAGCACAAATGCAAATTTAACAAAAACAGCAATTACATTTCACACTAGGGCATTAAAATGGTGCCTGACAGTATAAATAATAAATAAATGAACATGAAATACACCAGCCACTATTTCAATTCTGAAGAAAAGCAATTTAAAATAAACATTTAAACCCTTCATTGAAATAGACAAAATAATTTCATATAAATGCATAATTATGATATAAATAACCACTCAATGGAAGTTAAACTGAAGTGCTTCATTTTGAAAATAAGTGAAATTTGTTAGTCAACAAATAAAGAAGACATTAGAATAAGAAATTGGGACATTCCTGCAACAATCAGCTCCTCTCTCTATCACTAGACTAGTACTCAAAGCACAATCAGGGTATTGGAATGTTTAATAGTAACGATTTTATAATAATCTGAACTCTTAATCGAACAGGACATTTTCTTCGAAGATAGACACAACATGCTGGAAGGAAGGGGTGATGTTTCGGGTCGAGTCCCTTCTTCAGACTGAGAGTCAGGGGAGGGGGAGACATAGAAACATAGAAACATAGAAACATAGAAAATAGGTGCAGGAGGAGGCCATTCGGTCCTTCGAGCCAGCACCGCCATTCATTGTGATAATGGCTGATCGTCCCCTATCAATAACCCGTGCCTGATATCCCTTGACTCCATTAGCCCCGAGACACAGAGTTCAGACTGTGTAATGTGTGAAAACAAGGCATCAAAGGGGATGAGGTGCAAGGGAAATGTAGAACGTATCATTTTTAGCTTTGAGAAGGTGACAACAAAGCATACAGAGCTGTCCCCCTGATATGATACGATACAATATGATATGATAGAACTTCATTTATCACAGGAGGGAAATTGATCTGCCAACGGTCATAAAAACACAAAAACACAAAATACGTGAAACATGAAATTAAAGTGACGAGTGGAAAGAATTGGGGAAGTGCAATGATTGGGGAGTGGGGGGGGGGGTGTGGGATTCAGTCTCAGTCTACCCCATGACAGAAGGGGGAGGAGTTGTACAGTTTGAAAGCCAAAGGGAAGAAGGATCCTCCCCCTTCCTCCCCCTTCCCAGTTCTCCGACCAGTCTAACTCTCCCCCGATTAAATTTTATCTCTGGATGCTTTGTTGGCACCTTCTCCTAGCTAACACTGATCTATTTTACATTTCCTTTCATCTCATCCTCTTTGATGTCTCGTTTTCACACTTCTAATCTCCCTCTCTCTAGTCTCCCTCTCCCCTTTCAGTCTGAGGTCTCGACTAGAAACGTCACCCAATTCTTCTCTCCAGAGATGCTGCCTGTCCCGCTGAATTACTCCAGCATTTTGTGTCTATCTTCAACAAATAATCCAGTTAATCACAATTAAAAACAAAAGCCAATGCAAAACACACATAGCAAATCAAACTTATTGCATTCAAACTTAAATAGAAAGATTAAACGAGAACTTACCATTTGACAATTTAATAACTCTGGCACTGGCCACTCAAATCAGCTGCCCTGGACATTTTAATGACTTTTTTTATTGTATTTTAATGTTGCTGTTTTACCTGCTTTTAACTATTGATACTGTTTCATCAGGGACTGGATTGTTTTTACTCTTATTATGTGTGAAATGTTTAAGTTTTATGTGTGATGCTCTGGTATTCCCAGGAACGTCTTCTCATTTTGCACTGTACAATTGTTGCTTTGCAAGATGACAATAAAGGTTGATTTGATTTGATTTCTTTTATGAGAAGTTGAAGTGAGGGAATACGTGAAGAGCCCGCCAGTCTGCATGCGCATCATTCTTCGGAGCAGCTGTATGAAACCACAGACTAGTTGCTGACCTAAGCTACAGAAATATTAACAACCTTAGAACTATCGAATGATCTTTATGAGAAGTAGGGTTGGGAGTGGAGGGCACGTATTTTCTCACTTCAACTTCTCATAAATTAAAGATCAAACTTCAAACGGTAAGTTCTCGTTTAATCTTTCTATTTTATTTCGAAGTCACGTCAGTGACTACGTGATGACTTCAAAGCTCTGTGGTTTCATGCAGTAACCCAATCTGCAAATAAACCATTAATGGTAGAAAAACATGGGTTATTAATACCATGATGCTAACTTGCATACATGGCCATTATTCTTAACCGGACTATAGTCCCAATTGACTTTGAGTTAGACAATAACTCTTGCAAAACTGTGCAGAATTCTATCTGCTAATATCCAGACATATTCAACCAAATTGTATAATTTATTAACACGCACTATGCAAGCCTCTTGCTGTATGATGAAAGGGAACTATCCATTCTATTGGCTGCTAATGAGCCATCAGCAATATCTTGAGACTATTGAATAACAATAAAGAAACTATCTTTCATCTCATAGGTACCAGCAAGCTCAGTGTACTTGTATGACCAGTGCACCTAATGACACCCCCAATCTCTGCTCTGGTGGTATGCTGTCAACTTCAAATGTACGCAATCATGCCCATTTTGCTTATGAGATCATTCCCATAACAAGCTACCCTAATGTCAGTTATGATCCTGAGACCAAGCCAAAGATTGAGTAAAGACTGTGTTCTTTGTGCTGAGATCAGTTGCTGAAAGCATAATCATCTTAAAAATACTGCTCCCATTAGGAATACAGTAGAAGAATATTTGCATAATAATTTACTGATATACATCGCACACTACAATGAGTGTAGGCTTTTAGAATGGTCATATAAAAGACACCCTGCATTTATTTCCCCACTTGTGGTACTATAGAGAATGAATGAAGCAGCACAAGCAGTGTCAATTGCGCTACCACATAAACACTTCTCTAGGCTCAAACTGAAAGCCACACAAACCTCTGTTACTTCCGTTTAAAAGTAACTCACATATTTTGTTCACAAACTTCCCATACAATCGTGCAGAGCTAGCTGCCCGAGAAAACAGGCTGCCCCAGCCATCACTTGTGACCGAGTAAAAAGGAGTTGCTTCAGCCGCCTTACCATGGCCTGAATGAATAGACAAAATTGGCACTATTAAATTTCATGTTGTCTCATTCTTAATATCGCAAGAGTTATCTATTGATAACCCCCACGAATTATCAGCTGCAAATTTTGCATATTATCTAAAACTCTATGACACAATGCCCTTTGATCCGAGTAGGGCAGAATTGGCTTCCACCACTGGCTATGTTATCAAAACACCAGATAATCTGTGCATCATGTGTATAGATATGGCAAAGTATGCAAAAAAAATTCTAGCTCCTTATGGAGCCTCCCGGTGGCCCAAAAACCGGCCACCTCCATCAGCTACCGCCGCAGCGGCCCACTGGTAATAACATTGACTTACCTGCCAGAGCAGTTTCGAACTGCTCCGACTCGCGCGCCATGCGTCCGCGTATTGACGCGCATGCGGACAGGCGGGCTCTTCACGTAGTCACTCACTTGACTTCGAAATAAAATTAGTCACCGTTGATCACCCACTAAGTGTCAGTGTTCGTGTGTTCCTATGCAGTTCTACCCCAGAGGTTGCAGCATGACTAATGTAACGCAGTGAGCTTGAGTGGAGGAGTCTGCAGTTGACCTCAGTGAAAGTCCTCAAGGCATGGATGACAAAAATGTTGGCAGAGTGGAATCAAGATGGTGTCTTCCTGGGAAAGGACGGAACCATTATATTTACCCACAGACCTGGCGACCTAGTGGAAACATAGAAACATAGAAAAATAGGTGCACGAGTAGGCCATTATGCCCTGTCCCATTCAACATGATCATGGCTGATCATTTAAAATCAGTCCCCCATTCCTACTTTTTCCCCTAATCCTCTGATTTCTTTATCCCGAAGAGCTAAATCTCTCTCTTAAAAACATCCAGTGAATTGGCCTCCAGTACCTTCTTGGCAGAGAATTATCCAGATTCACAACTCTCTCAGTCCTAAATGGCCTACCTCTTATTCTTAAACTCTTATTCTGATTCCTGGTTCTGGACTCCTCCAACATCAGGAAATTATAGGACATATTGCTGGATAACTGTGATATCCGCAAGCCCTTATAATTGTGGATTGACACAGTGTTGAATACAGTGGTTGGAGCTTCTATGGCACCAAGTGGAGGTTGTGTGTCAGTTGCCTGAGCTTGCACTATAGCACGTAGACATTGAATGGCTTCTGGTTGTGCTACAATGGAAGCTGAGGTTTGGGTAATTGAAATCTCTATTTTACTTCGGAGTCACGTGAGTGACTACGTGAAGAACCCGCCAGCCTGCATGCGCGTCATTACGTCTAACGCATGGCACACGACTGGCTGGCAGGTGCGTCGCTCCTCCAGCGGTAAGTTTTAAACCTGAAGGTAAGTTTCAAACTTATTTTTCAGGTTGTGCTTTTTGTCTTGCAGGAAGCTCTTTTACAGAGTTCTTGCTGGATGACGTTCTGGGGTAAATCCTGTCACCGCGGGGAAACCCGGCTGGGGGAAACCCGGCTACGGAGACCGTGGGGAATCCCGGCTCCGTGAGGGGAACCCGGCTCAGGGATACCCGGCTACGGAGACCGTGGGGAATCCCGGCTCCGCGGAGGAAAACCCAGCTCGGGAAAACCCGGCTACGGAGACCGTGGGGAATCCCGGCTCCGCGGAGGAGAAACCTGGCTTGGGGAAACCCGGCTACAGAGACCGTGGGGAATCTCGGCTCCGCAAGGGGAATCCCGGCTCCGTGGGGAGGCCCGGCTCGGCAGGCTCGTTGACTCGGACGAGTCCGGCCGGGTGGGTTCGCCTCCTGCAGTGGGGAGCGTCTTCGGAAGTTTTTCCCGGATAGAGCAGAGCTGCATTATATCTCCTTCTCTGAGGAGAGGTGCGTAGGGACGTAAAAGGAGGGTTCCCCTCCATTGGTACGTCCTCGGACGTTTACCCAGGTGGAGCATGGATGCGTCCGCAGGGCGTTCATCCCACTGAGGAGATGCTCCATCCTGATATGGTCCATGGACGGGGCCATATCAGCGCAGGTCTTGCCGAGGACCTGCAGCAGTGCCTGGCGCAGGGTTGCATTATATCTCCCTCTCTGAGGAGGGGAGCGTAAGCAGTCAGTGTGTGACTGACTCCAAACTCAGAATTATGCCCGTGAAACATACTGGAGTGCATGCGTGAGGTTCAAGAATTCTGTCATGGCATCAAGGGTTGCGATATCCACGCAAACGGAGGAGTCGCTGCAAGGAAGAGTTGGCTTCCAGCCTATGGCAGAAAACCTGGGGCCAGAGTTCCCATCACATTACAAGCTTGGTAAGCATCAGTGGCCTCAAGTCACATCATTACAGGAACAAAATGCCGGCAGTGAACAACGCTATCTGGGGAGACTATGGATGGCGAGGCCAGCAATGTCCAGCCGCCGAATCTTCTCCTTGGAGAAGACCTAGCCAAACAGGTAAAAAACCTGGATGAGGAAGTAAAGCTGTCGGACTAGTCAAGGTACCTACGATGAGCAAATTTTGGCGACAACACCCCTACGCCTCCATCGGCAGTAAGTGGTTCACTGAAGCTGGTGGCAGCTTGAAAGCTGATTCTCTGGGCAGAGGTTTTTTAGGCCAATGCCAAGCCAGCCCTGAGAGAAAATGTGCAATCCATGCACCCCAGCAGTCCTATCCTCCTATTCAAGGATGGAATTAGAACCTGAGGACGGAAACAGAACCCACATCAGGGGCCTTTGGGCTTACCATAAGACCACCGGTAACCATGGAGGTAGGTGGGTCTGGTTCTTTCCGAAACATGGGGAGTGTGGACTAATTATGAGTTGGTAATAGATTACACTTGTTTTGCATGAATGTCGACGAATAACATCAGATCGATGGATGATGTCGGATCACCCTTGATTAACTCACATTCACATGTATAGACATTTAGAACGGGAAACTTCGTTACTGTCTAACAACGGATTTCCATAGGATACTTTATGGCATGCATCGATCTCAAAGATGCATCCTATTCAGTTCCCATTCACAGGGTTCACTGGAGATATTTGAAATTTAGCTGGATGGGCAACGATAGCAGTTAAAGCATTACGAAATGGGCTAACTTCAGCTCCCAGGTTATTTACCAAATTACCAAGCCAGTGCTTGGGCTGCTCAAAGCTCGAAAATATATATTTATGGCCTATCGGGATGATTTTCTAAAAACGCTGAATCTTGCTAAATTAGCTGTTTCAGCCGCAAAACTAATATTTGAGAAATTGGGGTTTCTCATCCATCCAGTTGAAATTAAGTTGATACCAACTGGAGTTATAGATTGCGATTTACCTTTAACTCTATTAATTGTCTGTGACTCTGCCCTGGGGCAAGAGATTAGAATTAATGAAAGCTTGTAACAATCTGGTTTATTATTCATCAAGTGGCCAGTGTATTGGCAATTTAGTGGCTGTTTTTCAGCTGCTTGATTGGGGCCTTTGCATTATTAGAACTTACACCGTGCAAAGGAACAAGCTCTCAAGTACCATGTAGGTCATTGTTAACAGACCTATGCTATTACCAGCTGAAGTATAAAGTCACAATGATGAACAAACAGTATTCAGCATTGCTCCAGTACTCTTGGTCATTAAACCTTCAGTTATATTACAAACTGATGCTAGTGCTCAAAGATGGGAAATTACTATCCCATCTCTAGTCACAGAGGGGGATGTGATGTGCATGAGTTACCAATCCCTCAGTTATATGGTATCAACTACCTAAAGTCACTAGGTGTGTTCCATGGGTTATAGGCTTATTGTGCGAATATGCATGTCTGCATGCTCAACTACAAGTTGACACACTACAGTGGTGGCATATATTAATCACATGGGTGCAATCAAGTCAATATCTGTGATAAATTTACCTAACCTCATTTTATGGCTGTTCCCAAATGCAGAAATCTGCTGGCTCACCCCGTGACTGAGGAGAACCATTCTCTGCATGAGCGAATCAAATTGTTGGTTTACAGACTATGAGAAGACCCTTCCTGGGGTACGGACTGTCAGGTTGTACGGTGGATGTAATCACTGCGGCCTGAAGAGATAGTACCAAGAAACAGTACATCTCCTATATCAAGGAATGGGAAGTGTTCTGTTTACAGTCCAATATATCGTATGACACGGTACGTATAACAGATGTCATGGAATTCCTCTCAAAGCTATATTTCACGAGAGATGGAGTTATAATGCTATAAATTGTGCCAGAAGTGCCTTGTCGTCATACTTCCTGCTGGGGTCGGGACACCACGCTGTTGGGTCTCGACCTCTGATTTCCAGATTTATGAAGGGTATCTTCAACTCAAATTCCCGCAGGCCCAGGTACTCGGAGATATGGGATGTTTATGTCCTGCTAACGCTGCGTCGCTGGTGGGCTCCAGCTACATCCCTGTCCTCGGTCAAAATCACTTACAAAGTGGTTATCCTCATGGCGCTGGGTTCAGTGCAACGGGTCCAGTCGTTGCATAAGCTAGGACTGGACAGGACAGTTACATCTGCAAATAATATGATACTTTATGTTCATGACTTAGTCTTGCAGAGTAGACAGGTCTCAAACTAGTTTCATGGCATACCCCATGGACCTTTGGTTGTGTGTGTGGTCACACATCTACAAGAGTCATTATCTCACCTAGAGCCTTATAGGCTCTGAACTAGCAATGTTTGTTAGTTACAAAAAAAACAAAAAAACTCATATGTAGGTATCAGTATAGACCATTCCCAGGTGATTAAAACAGGTTTTGGCGTATGCAGGAGTGAACACTGATGTTTTCAAATCTCACTCCATCAGGGCTGCAACAACATCAGCAGCGAGGGTTATGGATGTTTCGCTGGACCACATCCTAGCAGCTGCCGGATGGTCAAACAAGCAAATTTCCAAATGTGTTATAACTAACCCATTGCCAGACCGGGGGTATTTGCCAACTCTATTTTTAGGTTCTGTTTTATAATTCCTCCTGGATGAGTGGGATTATTATGATTATCATTTCGTTATTAAAAAGCATCAGCATGTTTAAAATCTATGTCATGCATATTAAATTTCACTCATCCCTGGTCAATTGATGCAGTGTGTGACGCATGGACTCGTGTCCACGGCATGAAATCACAGAGCTTTGAAATCTTCACGTAGTCACTCACGTGACTCCGAAGTAAAATAGTACGATTAAACGAGAACTTACCAGTTTGAAGTTTGATCTTTATTTTATGAGGAGTTACGATGAGGGATTACGTGCCCTCCGCTCCCAACCCTCTCTCATAAAGGTCAGCTGGTAGTTCTAGTTTCTCGAATCTTACTATATTCAGTTCAACAACTGTTATCTGTGATTTCACACCGCTGCTTTGAAGATTGACGCGCATGCGGGCTGGTGGGTTCTTCACGTAATCCCTCATCGTAACCCCTCATAAAATAAAGATCAAACTTCAAACTGGTAAGTTCTCGTTTAATCTTACTATTATATGTGACCTGGAACTGTTCTAAAGGAAACAGCCACACCTCCTATTGAAGTTCAAGGTTGGTACTGGACTGGACTGGAGAATCCCAAATGCTGAGTGATGTGCAAATCCATCTGCCTTCATCCATTGCCTGATGCAAGCTAGTCTTCATATGTCCTTTCAAACAGAACCTGGCACTTCTGCAAGCTGGTCTATCCACCAGCGTGGTTGCAATGCACTTGTGCACGACGAAGCTCCTGATTTTATGTAGCCCTCTAAGAGGTGCATGAACAGAAGGCGGAGGGAGTGCAGCTTGAGGGAGGGCAGCGTAGGTTTACAAGGTTAATTCCCGGGATTGCGGGACTGTCATATGCTGAGAGAATGGAGCGGCCGGGCTTGTATACACTGGAGTTTAGAAGGATGAGAGGGTATCTTATTGAAACATATAAGATTATTAAGGGTTTGAACATGCTAGAAGCTAGAAACATGTTCCCGATGTTGGGGGAGACCAGAACCAGGGGCCACAGTTTAAGAATAAGGGGTAAGCCATTTAGAACGGAGATGAGGAAACTTTTTCTCACAGGGAGTTGTGAGTCTGTGGAATTCTCTGCCTCAGAGGGCGGTGGAGGCCGGTTCTCTGGATACTTTCAAGAGAGAGCTAGATAGGGCTCTTAAAGATAGCGGAATCAGGGGATATGGTGCGAATGCAGGAACGGGGTACTGATTGGGGATGATCAGCCATGATCACATTGAATGGCGGTGCTGGCTCGAAGGGTTGAATGGCCTACTCCTGCACCTATTGTCTATTGTCTATTGTCTATTGTCTAAGGCCTTTTATCAAACACTGTCCCAAAGTCAATAGTGAGCATGAATTCCTCAAGATCGATCCCCCTTCACAGGAATATAGTTGCCCTATAGCACCGAGCCTCATCCTAGTGAGACCAAGAAATTAAATATAGGATTCCCCAGCAAAAACAGGCATCAAATCCCAAAGGAAATTAAAACTGAGTGAGATGCACAACAGGTGGCTGATCTCCTGTTTGACAACATTATCAAAGGTACCACCTGTCTGAAACATCTGATCCAACCTTCATTACAAGATCTTAGGAGTCCCTTGGCTGATGTTACACTCAATATAGCGGAAACCTGTCAGAATGGGCTCTCCACACATCTGCATTCTGCGAGTCATGTATCTCCGACACTCTACGTTCACCATGATGTTACAGGTGAGAACAGGAACTGAGGCAATGAATTACCACAGATATGAATCGTACACTAATGGACAGCATAGTTCCTCTACTTTGTATAAGACAAAGTGATCCAAAGTTTGTTGCCATGGCCCCTGATATTAACAATGGCATGAAGGCAAGCTGTTTTTCATAAATCTATGTGCACAGATCTCTCTAGAGTGTTGAATATATTAATATATTATGTTGTAACAATGAAGTGCACAAAGATTAAACACACTTCAATAAGCAAATTTATAACAACTAGTCTGGTGCAGAGATTGTCATAATATTGTGTCTAAAGAAGGGTCTCGACCCGAAATGTCACCCATTCCTCTCCAGAGAAGCTCCTGTCCTGCTGAATTACTCCAGCATTTTGTGTCTACCTTTTCATAATAAATGTTTGTTCTCAGTGAGTTTGAAAGGTATGGTGGTGGAGCAGTGATGAGGTCACCAAACTAATAATCTGGAGTAACTCGGCGAGTCAGACAGCATCTCTGGAGAAAAGGAATAAGGTAATGTTTCGGGTCGAGAACCTTCTTCAGACCAGAAATGTCACCTATTCCTTTTCTCGCCAGCAGCATAATCAAGGATGAGTCGCACCCCTGGCCACCCCCTCTTCTCCCCTCTCCCATCAGGAGAAAGGTATAGAAGTGTGAAAATGCACACAACTGAATTCTGGGACAGTTTCTTCCCAGCTATTATCAGGCAACTGAATCATCCTACCACAACTTGAGAGCAGTGTTGAACTACTAACTACCTCTTTGATGACCCTCGGACTATGCTTAATCGGACTTTGCTGGCTTTACCTTGCACTAATTGTTATTTCCTGATCATGTATCTAAACACTGTCAATGGGTTGATTGTAATAATGTGGGCCGACACAGAAGACTGGAGTAACTCAGCGGGACTGTTAGCATCTCTGGATAGAAGGAATGGGCAAGGTTTCGGGTGGAGACCCTTCTTCAGACTGGTTAGGGATAAGGGGAACAAGAGATATTGATGATGATGTCGAGAGATAAAGAACAATGAATGAAAGATATGCAAAAAAAGTAATGATGATAAAGAAAGCAGGCAATTGTTAGCTGTTTGTTGGATGAAAACGAGAAGCTGGTAATCAAGTATTGTCTTTCTGCTGACTGGATAGCATGCAACTAAAGCTTTTCACAGTACCTTAGTACATGTGTAAATAAACTGAACTAAACTGAACTAAACATTTGCAGCTAATCTCACTGTTCCCTACTTAGCCAATGTTAATGGAGCCTCCAACCAGCAAGTCTTTGCAATTCCATATAACCATATAACCATATAACAATTACAGCACGGAAACAGGCCATCTCGGCCCTACAAGTCCGTGCCGAACAACTTTTTTCCCTTAGTCCCACCTGCCTGCACTCATACCATAACCCTCCATTCCCTTCTCATCCATATGCCTATCCAATTTATTTTTAAATGATACCAACGAACCTGCCTCCACCACTTCCACTGGAAGCTCATTCCACACCGCTACCACTCTCTGAGTAAAGAAGTTCCCCCTCATGTTACCCCTAAACTTCTGTCCCTTAATTCGCAGCATCACCCGTTCCTATTTGTTACTGGTTTGCTTTACTTTTGAAAGTCCTCTCAATCTGGCCACGTTTTTCTTCGCCTTCATACAGCTTCCCAAGTTCGTTCACTCCTGATTCTCCACATCACATTTTGTCCCATGAAGGGCAACATTAAAATGCAACTGGTTGCTCTCAGTACTCAGTGAGCGTCTAAAAACCAAATCACGAAACCAGGAAAAGTGGATAACATAAATCCTAGGCACTGACTATGAAGTTGGTCTCGCCAAGTTAGATTGAAGAGATACCACAGATTACTGACTACAAACATCTTTTAAGAAAGAAGGAAATAGCATTAATCTTCAAAGCTGGCAATCTTCCCACAGTTTGATTATTTCCAGATATGTTTGAAGCAGGCACGGCTTAACAATAAGACCCTTCAAAAAAACAAGATCAATGAGAATGAGTCCTGAGAATTCAAATCAATTAGGAAGAAAATAGGATATTATTCTGAAACAGGGCTGTGTGCCCTAAAGAAGTTACTAAAAACATGTTAATAACGTGCTATTGTGTTAACTAATAAAGAAATGTGTGACTTAACTCTTGCTTATTATCATAAGCACTAAATCTCAAAACATAAAAGAACATTTTTGTGCTTTCTGCTAGAGAAGTCATATTTGACTATTCTGCTGCAGTTCTTTGAGGATGTGATGAGTAGAATTGATAAGGGAGAATCACTGGTTGTGGTGCATTTGGAATTTCAGTGGGTGTTTTATAAGGTCACAAATTCACGTTATAGGAGTAGAATTAGGCCATTCGGCCCATCGAGTCTACTCAGCCATTCAATCATGGCTGTTCTCTACCTCCTAATCCCATTTTCCTGCCTTTTCCCCATAACCCATCAATAATTTGTCTATCTCTGCCTTTAAAATATCCACTGACTTGGCCCCTACAGCCCTCTGTGGCAATGAGTTCCACAGATTAACTACACTCTGACTAAAGAAGTTCCTCCTCACCTCCTTTCTAAAAGAGCACCCTTTAATTCTGAGGCTATGACCTCTGGTTCTAGACTCTCCCACCAGTGGAAACATCCTTACAACATCCGCCCTATCTATGCCTTTCATTATTTTGTAAGGTTTCATTGAGGTCTCCCCTCAACCTTCTAAACTCCAGCGAGTACAGGCCCAGTGCTGTCAAACACTCATCATATACTAACCGATTCATTCCTGTAATCATTCTTGTAAACCTCCTCTGGACTTTCTCCAGAGCCAGCACATCCTTCCTCAGATGTCGGGCCCATGTTTGCTCACAGTACTCCAAATGCAGCCTGACCAGTGCCTTATAGAGCCTCAGCATTACAGCCTCAGTAGGAGGTTGACCCATACAATCAGAGATTATAGAATTGAGATAATTTACTGCCGTGGATTGAGAATTGGTTATTGCACAGGTAGCTAAGAGTGGTAATAAACAGATCATCAACTTAGGCAGAAAGTACAACAGGACACAGAGATTGGGCTCTAGTTTTTTGCAATCTGTAACGATGATTTGGCAAAGGGGACTAAATGTCATATTTTCACATTTTCTGACGATACTAAGCGAGGTGCGATTATGACTATGGAGGAGAACTTCAGGAGGGATATTGGGTAAGCTGAATAAATGGGCAAGAATAGAACAGGTGAAAAATGATGGGGGAAAATGTGAAGTTATCCACCTTGGTGCACAGAACAGAAAAACAACGTATTTGTTAAATGTTGAGATTGGGTAGTGTTGATTTTCAAAGGGATTTGGCGTATTTGTGCATAAAAGAAGATAGACACAAAATGATGGAGTAACTCAGCGGGACAGACAGCATCTCTGGAGAGAAGGAATGCATGCATTTTCGGGTAGAGACCCTTCTTCAGACTGAGAGTCAGGGGAGAGGGAAACTAGAGATATGGAAGGGTAATTGTTTATTAATGGATAAAATAGTTTGAAGTATGTAGCAAGTGGTGATCGGTATACACTTGTTACAGACATTGGAAATACTTTTGTGCTTGTTGCTATCAGTTCCTCTGGAGGTAACTCTGGGAGAAATGGTCCAGAGGGAGTGATGATAGGTCCTTACATAATTTGTGATGTGGTCATTGAATCATAGCCCATTCCAAAAGCAACTGACAAGACTTTTGATCACAAGCTCTTCTTGCTTTCCCAGCTGTGAAAAACTCTAAATATTTCAAACATTCAAAGACTATTAAAAATGATTGAGGCAACAAAGAAAATGTTAACACAGAAACATTACCAAACATTTTAAGAAATTTGATAAATCTAAATAATTGCAAACATTCAAAAATATTATAATTCACCTTTGCTTATCACAATCAGTCCTCTAATCTAAATTTACTGGAGAAGAACTCCTGGCACTAGCTGTTCAAATGAATTCCCCACCACTTCTGGTGCAACACTCAGAGTTGTGCATTCACGTGTAAAATCCCAAAGGTACGTGGAGAAAAGTGTGTGATTACATTTGTAGTTTAATTTAGTTTTGAGATACAGCGCAGAAACAGGCCCTTCGGCCCATCGATACCGCACCGACCAGCGATGCCCGCACTATTCTACTCACACCAGGGATAATTTTACATTTATACCATGTCATTTAACCTAGAAACCTGTAGCCTTTTTAAGGTGTGCGAGGAAACCAAAGATCACACAGTCACGGAGAAAGTACAAACTCCGTACAGACAGCATCCGTAGTCAGGATCGAACCTGGGTCTTCGGCTATAAGAGCTCTAAGGCAGCAGCTCTACCACTGTGCCACCGTTTCGCCCTGGTTGTGGCTGTTGATATTTTCCTGCACAATCCAAATCATTGAAATGCCTCCTTTGAATTATGCACCATTTAAAAAGTGCAAATTCCATAACGAGGTAGGTTGGAAGATCGGAACAACATTGCTTACTGGAGGAACATTCAGTAGTCTGATAACAGCAGGGAAGTGTTATCAGATCTGTGTCTCGCAGTACGTGCTTCAAACCTTTAGGAGAGGGGAGAAGAGATGAAAACTGGAGTGAAAAAGGTCCTTGATTATGTTTAAGAAGGATCTGCGGATGTCGGAATATCGAAGGTAGACAAAAATGCTGGAGAAACTCAGCGGATGAGGCAGCATCTATGGAGCGAAGGAAATAGGTAACGTATCGGGACTGGAGAAGGGTTTCGGCCCAAAACTTTGCTTCGCTCCATAGATGCTGCCTCACCCGCTGAGTTTCTCCAGCATTTTCGTCTATCTTGATTATGTTGCCTGTTTTCCAAGTCAGAGTGAAGAGTACACAAAAAGCTGGAGTAACTCAGCGGGTCTGACAGCACCTCTGGATAAAAACAAAAGGTGACGTTTCCGGTCGAAACACTTTTTCAGACTGAGAGTCAGGGGAAAAGGGAAACGAGAGATGTAGATGATATGGAGAGATATAATAATAATAATAATAATAATAAATTTTATTTAATGGGCGCCTTTCAGACATCTCAAGGACACCTTACATAGTAATAGACAATGAGACTACAGCCTTTTAACCAGCATCTGCACTTCCCTCCTTCACAGAGTGAAGAGTAGATGGTGTCAATGGTGAGGAGGGCTGGTCTGTGTTGGACTGGACTACATCCTCAATTCTCGGCAATTTATAGTGCTTTTGAGCGGAACTGGTGGCAAACCAATCCGAGCAGTGATGCATCCCAACAGGATGCTTTCTACAGTACATCTGTAGAACGTTAAATGTCATCATACGTCAAGAAAGAAATTGGTATAGCTTAATCTCCAACCACATAATTAGGCCATCATCCTCTGCAGCCTTTCACTTAAGTAAAAAATAATTTCATCGGTGGATCAGTTTGTATCTATTAGAGGCCAGTTTCTGTGCAAAATCTGGATGTGCTTTTAGAGCAAGCGTTACTTCCTATCCATGCATACCTACTGATTTCTGGATAGGTAATGAGATATGAAATTGAAAAATCAATGTTCTTTATCCATATAAATTGCTACAATACAGATTTAATATACAAATTTATACTTGAGTGATTATAATTTAGAAGTCTTCGAAGAAATTGAAGGAATCACACATGCAAATACTTGGTAAGTTGTGCATTAACATCTCAGGCCTGTTTAATTGGCATCAAAAACATTGGTTCATCCATTGACCTTGGTGAAAAAGTTGCGATATTTTCAACAGGCTCTTGTGACTTTTGCAATGGACGGGAGATATCACATGGGAAAAAAGTTAATAAATACAGAAGGACTGTTTCGAAAACATCTGAGACAACAAAATCCAATTATAAGGTCAGGAAGCATTTCATCGACACTATGAATACCTTGTAAACCAATCTATACTTACAGAAGATTATTCAATTGATGTCCAGATTGAAAATTATATTGAAGTGTTTAACTGCAAACTAGGGAGGTGAATTTTGGTTTAATGCAGCTCAGTAACTCCCATGATTGAGTCCTTGACTCTTTCAAAGAAGGTAGGGAGTTTGAATCCCAGGGCTGCCTTTCATTTGCCACCTTCTTACCAGCTGAATGGGTTTTGACACCTGGTGGACAAAATAACCAGACTGAAGAGCAGAATAGTTCCCTAGCCGGAGTCAGGAATATACGATGCTTGAAGAGTGAAATCTGGCTCAATTTCTGGAAAAGGTTTTTCTCTCTGAAAGATTGATCATCTCGCGATCAATGCCAAGGTAGCATTGATGTCAGCACACAACAGCCTCCCCAGGACTAGAGCTTGGCACAAAAGAGTTTTCAAAAACGACTTCTTCTTCTTGCGTTTGACGCAGCAGAAGTCCGCAGCAGGGTGATGCCATCCGGTTCGACATCGTGGGTGCACGCCCTGAAAAGGGCGCATGCTCCGGGTTGGCGCCAAGCTGCGGCGCTGCTGCTGTCTCTGTTTGTTGTCGTTCGCCTGACTGAGGTCAGTTGACACAGCTCACCACGGGGAGGTCGACAACATGAACCCCTCAAAAAGGACTGAAATATCCAGAAGAATAAATCATAAAACAGGAGGAGTCAGCGAGGGAGAAGCTGACTAGTGAAATATTACACTTTGAAACTTGTCGAAAAGTATTGCAGACTATTTATTTTAAATCTCCGTAATTTCAAAATACAATCATAACATTTATATCAAATCTTGCTGCCATTTCCTAATACATCAGCAGATTCAATACTGTCCTAATCTGTAAATTCAGATTCCAGCTGGATTGGTGGGACAATAACTTTGTATTTTTGTTTTTAACTTGTTTATTTTATATGAGAATATATTAGCCTGGCAATTGGATCTGTTAGCACCCATGTTAATGCACAAATCACACAAACATTGACTTAAGACAGAGTAGTCATTTTACCTGGCTAAAACAGCTGCCATGCAGAAATTGCAGCGATATGGGGAGAAAGCAGGAATAGGGTACTGATTTTGGAAGATCAGCCATGATCATATTGAATGGCGGTACTGACTCAAAGGGCCGAATGGCCTACTCCTGCACCTATTTTCTGTGTTTAATTCAAATGCTGCATTAAACGGTTGCCATGAATCAGGCCTCGAAGGCTTTGCTTGAGCACTTTTGCTGGCATGTGTTATTGGAAGAGATGATGCCTTAGGGGTCAGATGGAGCCATTGGAGGAGTAGGATTACAAGCAGTGACTGGAGCTCACCAATGGTCAAGAACAGATACAATCAGGGTAAGGGTATTAGGAGCAGATTAAGTCCCTGAAGAACTATGACACTACAGATAAGAATTCCATTTTAAAGTATTGTAAAAAAATCCCTTTCCTGTGCTGGACCCCATGACCAAGTCGCCTTTAACTAACTAGGGGCCGGTTACATGAGTTCTGTGAAGGCCCGGTTCTGATGTATGGATTATACTATTAACAATCTAATTAGAAGGTCTCAATGTGGGCAGCCCAGTGTTGCAGCTGATAGAGCTTCTGTCTCACAGCACTGTCTCATGCTATCCTGACCTTGGGTGCTGTCTATGAAGAGTTTGCATGTTCTCCCGGTGACCATGGGAGGTTTCCTCCTGTTGCTCCAGTTTCCTCCCACATCCCAAAGACATGTGGGGTTGTAGGTTAATAGGCCTCTGTAAATCTCCCCAAGTGTGTGCAGGGAACGGAAGAGAATGTGGGATTACATAGATTACATAGAACTAGTGTGAACTAGTCGACGGTCGGCGTGGACTTGGTGGGGTGAAGGAACTAGTTCAAGCTGTATTCTAAACCAAACTAAACGTCAATTAAAACCTCAATCCAAGATGGAGAAGAAAGGTCCTTCCTGCCAATACATGACTTTTAAATAATGTCAAACTTCATTGTAGGCAAAGAAAATGATTTACAAGTTTCATGGTCCTTTCTGACAGACCATGGTCTTAATTCAAAGACCAAAGTCAACATGATCTTAAACCTCTATATAGTAAACTCTTATTTTGTTAGTCCAAGGATGATGCAAATTGATAGTATATTAACCTTTATTTAAACAGTCAAGGAAACCAATATAAACTTAATAGAAATTGCCTACTCGGAGTTTATAGAATTGACCCGCTGATATAAATTGAGATAGGCATAGGTCATCACATATAAAATTAACCATAATACTGTCAAATTCATATTTATGAGATGGAGTTAGGGAGTGATAGAGCATAGAAACAGTCCCTTTGGCCCAGCATGTACTTGCTGACTCGCAAGTACTCATCCACACTAATTCCATTTACTGACACTTGTTGTAGCACTCAGTACGGATATTCAGCACAACAACATATTTGCAATATTTAGAGCCAGTGCAGTACAGTTATTGGTGCTTGAAGGTTTCTCTTTGTCTGCCTGACTTTTGTACAAGGTGACATTGTGCAGCTTTTTAAATGTCACATTCTCATCTACAATCAGCCAAACATGACATATCCAACACTTGCAATCTCATTTTTTGCCATGAAAGGACAAAATGCATCAGCTTTATTGCAGATGTTGGGATGGAAATATCTTTTCAAGATTAGCTATCTAACCGCTTCAGAAAATCAACTATTTTGCAGGTAATAACTATTTTTCCAAAAGCATGTTTACTATTTCCAAGGACTCCCGTCAATCGAATTCAAAATTAAATCCTTGGATAAGATAAATTAACACTGCAGTTTATCCTTAAAGCATTCTTTTTGCAGGCTACCTTAGCAGTTATTCAAAATATTACGTGAGGCCTCACATGCTGTGAACAAAGTATTCTTCTTGCACTTTGTTTGTTCCGTCGTCTTTCCTCTTTCTCAGCATATTAGTCTTAGTTAACATGCGGGCCCAGTGGCAGGGCTACTCCCTTGTGAATCGCAAATCCTCAACCCAAAACATCACTCATTCCTTCTCTCCAGAGATGCTGCCTGGCCCGTTGAGTTACTCAAGCATTTTGTGTCTATCTTTGGTTTAAACCAGCATCTGCAGTTCCTTCCTACACATCCTGCCTGGCATATGGATGCAAGACTTGGGGACAACTGTGACATTGTGGATAACTCCGGGTTCTGGACTGACCACAGCCACACTCGCAGTCGGGTGGACTCACATGCTAATGTTTTATTTACAGTGGTGATAAAGTTCAGGAGCGCATGGAGACGCAATCCCTCACTGTCAGAGCGCATTGGCGTGGCATTGGCAAACTCGGGCTTGTCCCGGAAGCTCAGTCCTGGTCTTCAATGGAGGAGGTGTGGTGATCTCAGGCCCCTCCCTGCAGTTCACCCTTGCCTCAAGACAAGACGCTGGTGGCCTCAGGTATATCATGGGGGCTCAACTTTGGGCTTGAACAGGTGGCGCTGGCTCTCTCTAGGTTATCCTGGAGGCTCAGTCTTTGCCTCTGAGTGTGGGCGCTGTCCCTAATTGTCCACGGGCAGCAAGAGGCACTGGCACATCAGGCTTACCACGACCACTCAGTCAGAGCCTCAGAAGAGGTGCTGGCTGTCTAGGGCTTTTCCCACAACTCAGTATTGAATGCACAATGGCACTGGTGGTCCCGGGTCCCTGTGGCTCAGTCTTTCTCAAACCTACAACACGGGAACGCAGCTATCAAGGAGGCTCCCCATTTCCATTCTCTTCCTCCCTTTCTTCTTTCTTTCTTCGTTCTTCGTTCTTCCTCTTTCTCTTTTGCTTCTTCTCTCTCCCTTCCCCTGCTCCCTCTGACGTGCTTGGGTTTTACAAGGACTAGCTCCTCATCTGAAGTTAAGCCTGAGTGGCCGGGGCAAGCCTGAGATGCCAGCGCCTCTTGTACAAGGTTCAAGTGGTCAACCAATGTCATCTAATTGGACCCAGCTATTGCCAGTAATGCTCTGGATTGGCCTCTCCTGCTCCTGATAGGGATGGCGAGTGGGATCCAAGGGAGGGGGTTGGGACAAACACAAGTGAGCACTTGCCAGATCGATGTTATAGATAGGAATGGATTTGCCGGCCGCTGTCGGGCTGCTGTCATCTTCTACTGAGTGGGAACGAAGCAATTCACCAAGACTTTCTCTCCACCCCATTCCCCCTGAGCCACAACAATTGAGGGCTGGACAAACCAGAGCAGAACTGGGAACATTGAGCAGACACATCTGCACATTCACTCACTGAGCCAGTGCGGGTGGTTGGCAGGCTGCTTCTCTCATGCTTGTAGCAAAAATGTTCCCAATGTTGGGCGAGTCCAGAGCCAGGGACCACAGTCATAGAATGAAGGGGAGGCCATTTAAGACTGAGGTGAGAAAAAAAAATTCACCCAGAGAGTTGTGAATTTGTGGAATTCCCTGCCACAGAGGGCAGTGGAGGCCAAATCACTGGATGGATTTAAGAGAGAGGTTGATAGAGCTCTAGGGGCTAGTGGAATCAAGGGATATGGGGAGAAGGCAGGCGCGGGTTATTGATTGGGGACGATCAGCCATGATCACAATGAATGGCGGTTCTATGTTTCTATGTTTCACTCTCCCATCACATCAGTTTCTGTCATTCTCATCCACACACTGTTTTAGCTCATCGGTCAAGTGGCTCTGGTTATCCAGGTCATCTCATCCACATGATAGCAGAGGATTAGAGCTTGAATCCTCTATTTAAAACATTGGTCTGGGGACCAAGAAGGAGGGATCCATGAAATAAAATGGGTGGAACAATCTTTGACCAAACCTGTGCCCCTAACGTTGACGAAGACCAGGCTGATAAATGTTTGTTGATAAGTTTGCAGACCAGTCCCTGTCCATTTACCATCACTGTTATATTGGCAGGGAAGTGATGAAGAGCCGAACAGAGATACAAAAGCTGGAGTAACTCTGCGGGTCAGGCAGCATCTCTGCAGAAGAGGAATAGGTGAAGTTTCGA
Organism: Amblyraja radiata; assembly: GCF_010909765.2. Classification (NCBI taxonomy): domain Eukaryota; kingdom Metazoa; phylum Chordata; class Chondrichthyes; order Rajiformes; family Rajidae; genus Amblyraja; species Amblyraja radiata. Next base: position 3,592,869 of record NC_045977.1, read on the forward strand.
GTCGAGACCCTTCTTCAGACGAATAGTCGCATAGCTATTCCATTCCACAGCATTTTGTTGTTTGCCAATGACTTCGAGCTTGCTGTTTCTGAGTATTTATAAACGTGAGATATAACGTTGAGGTTTTTAAACGGACAGCTCCAAGATTTTTATCTCTCTGATTGACAACTCTCAAGACAACTCTCCTGGATATTTTGTGCTTTGGAGAATAATGAACATCCAGTGGAGAATATATAAGGTGCTCAGAGATGTGGTGGCTGCTTACAAGAAACAACTCATGGGTCAACACGCCATGGGCTTGTACTATCACAGGGTCTTGCCTAGGGTCTGAGTCTGCTGGAGTCGTCATGTCTGACATCAAGAATTATTTGGTTGATAAAGAGTTGGAAGTGGAAGTTGAAAAAATGGGTAGGCCCCCTTACATGTGACGATATGATGAGCGTTCGACGGCACTGGGCCTGTACACGTAGGAGTTCAGAAGAATGAGAAGCGACCTCATTGAAACTTACTGAATACTGAAAATTGGATATGGAGAAGATGTTTCCACTAGATGGAGAGTCTAGGACTAGAGGTCATACCTTCAGAATTAAAGGACGTTCCTTTAGGAAGGAGATGAGGAGAAAGTTTGTGAGTGAGAGGGTGGTGAATCTGTGGAATTCTTTGCCACAGAAGGCTGTGGAGGCCAAGTCAATGGACAGAGATAGATAGATTTTTGGATAGTACATGTGTCAGAGGTTAGGGTGAGAAGCCAGGAGAATGGGGTTGGGAGGGAGAGATAGATCAATGGCAGAGTAGACGATGGGCCGAATGCCTGTCACTTATGAGTCATACCTTATGACCTTATATCCATTTCATGGCATGGAATATACATACCAAAAGATCTTCTTGACACACTTCCCAAAGAAAGTGCCTGACATCCAGGTAGGTACATGTCAGTTGCTGGATCTTTAGTTTAGTTTAGTTTAGAGATGCAGCACAGAAACAGACGCGCAGCCCATCGTGACCACACCGACCAGCGATCCCCACGCATTTATAACCATATAACCATATAACAAATACAGCACGGAAACAGGCCATCTCGGCCCTAAAAGTCAGTGCCGAACACTTATTTTCCCCTAGTCCCATCTACCTGCACTCAGACCATAACCCTCCATTCCTTTCCCATCCATATACTTATCCAATTTATTTTTAAATGATAAAATCGAACCTGCCTCCACCACTTCCACTGGAAGCTCATTCCACACAGCTACCACTCTCTGAGTAAAGAAGTTCCCCCTCATGTTACCCCTAAACTTCTGTCCCTTAATTCTGAAGTAATGTCCTCTTGTTTGAATCTTTCCTACTCTCAGTGGGAAAAGCTTATCCACGTCAACTCTGTCTATCCCTCTCATCATTTTAAAGACCTCTATCAAGTCCCCCCTTAACCTTCTGCGCTCCAAAGAATAAAGACCTAACTTATTCAACCTTTCTCTGTAACTTAGTTGCTGAAACCCAGGCAACATTCTAGTAAATCTCCTCTGTACTCTCTCTATTTTGTTGACATCCTTCCTATAATTGGGCGACCAAAATTGTACACCATACTCCAGAATTGGTCTCACCAATGCCTTGTACAATTTTAACATTACATCCCAACTTCTATACTCAATGCTCTGATTTATAAAGGCTAGCACACCAAAAGCTTTCTTTACCACCCTATCTACGTGAGATTCCACCTTCAGGGAACTATGCACAGTTATTCCTAGATCCCTCTGTTCAACTGCATTCCTCAATTCGCTACCATTTACCATGTACGTCCTATTTTTATTTGTCCTGCCAAGATGTAGCACCTCACACTTATCAGCATTAAACTCCATCTGCCTTCTTTCAGCCCATTCTTCCAAATGGCCTAAATCTCTCTGTAGACTTTGGAAATCTACTTCATTATCCACAACACCACCTATCTTAGTATCATCTGCATACTTACTAATCCAATTTACCACACCATCATCCAGATCATTGATGTACATGACAAACAACAGTGGACCCAACACAGATCCCTGAGGCACCCGACTAGTCACCGGCCTCCAACCTGACAAACAGCCATCCACCATTACTCTCTGGCATCTCCCATTCAGCCACTGTTGAATCCATCCTGCTACTCCTGCATTAATACCCAACAATTGAACCTTCTTAACCAACCTTCCATGAGGAACCTTGTCAAAGGCCTTACTAAAGTCCATATAGACAACATCCACTGCTTTACCCTCATCAATTTCCCTAGTAACCTCTTCAAAAAATTCAAGCAGATTAGTCAAACATGACCTTTACACTTAACTATACATATTAGGGACAATTTACATTTGTACCAAGCCAATTAATCAACAAACCTGTATGCCTTTAAAGAGTAGAAGGAAACTGAAGATCTCGGTGAAAACCCACGCAGTCGCAGGAAGGATGTACAAACTCTCTACAGACAGCACCCATAGTCGGGATCAAACCTGTATCTTTGGCGCTATAAGGCAGGAACTCTACTTTTAACTTATTTTCACTAGTATTACCAGCTTCTCTGTGGCTTTGAAGATCTCACAGGCTGAAGAAGGGTCTCGACCCGAAACATCATCTATTCCTTTTCTCTGATTTCGGGTCGAGACCCTTCTTCAGCCTGTGAGCCTATCAGCCTATTCTCTGATCGAACCCGGGTCTCTAGCAGCAACTCTACTGCTGCACCACCGTGCCTATCTTAACATTTACACCCTTGCGACATCACTGGCAACAATAATCACAGAAATTAGAGAGCAGGTTATCATTGCAAGAGGGATATTCAGGCATAGTTCTAAACTTATTTATTAGCATAAGGACCAATAAGGTACAGAGAGTGAATGAAAGTGACATTATTCCTACGACACATATTATTGGTGCCAACCAAGTGACTGTGAAAGCCCCAACACCTTCACTCACACTAGAATTCTTTTCAGGACATAACAATGGCCACAGCAATTATTCTACAGGCCTCTCTGCAATCTTAATGTGTTTATTCCTCAGCAATGCAGGGTAAATACACAAAATATCTGCCCATTACAGCATGGGCCACAGAAGTATAGAGTCATAGTCATAGAGTATGGAAACAACTTTGGCCCAACTTGCTGGACTCACCAAAATCTTGTACAACTGTAACATGACATCCCAACTTCTATAATCAATATGTGTAAGAAGGAACTGCAGATGCTGGTTTAAACTGAAGATAGACATAAAATGTTGGAGTAACTCAATGGGACAGGCAGCATCTCTGGAGAGAAGGAATGGGTGATGTTTCAGGTCGAGACCTTTCTTCAGTCTGACCCTACTTCTATCTTCTACACTCAATATCCTGACTGATGAACACCAATGTACCCATAGCCTTCTTGACCACCCTACCTACATGTGAGGCCACTTTCAAGGAACTATGTACCTGTACTCCTAGATCCCTCTGCTCTACAACACTCCCCATGACCTTTCAATTTACTATGGAGGTCCTGCACTGGTTTGACTTCTCATAATGCAACACCTCATGCCAGCCGATAACTTCTTGTGAATTTGGAGGCAGGATGTAAAAATTGGCTTCGTAAGTTCCTTAGAACACCGGGATCAGCAACAAACCTGGAATTCTTATATCCTGCTTTGATCAGAATAATTCGGGAGGAATAAAGGAAAGCAACGTTTTATTAAAGGGTAATACAGGCTCACCACCAACATTTTCCAGCAACTGGTGGACCTCCTTTAACCCAGACAAAATTATGAGAGTGCACTTCAAATCCCCCCCAGAAGTCCCCCCGAAAATGTGGCACCTAGGCTGGGCGGGGCGGGGCGGTTGATCCCGACCTCATTAGGGCTTCCGAGTCTGACCTAGCGGGTCCAATTTGTTGCTGTGGCCGAGGCCCTGGAACTCTGGCCCGGCCCGGAGCCGGCAGATCCGTTCCCATAGCTACCGTTCGATACGAACTTTCCGACTCTATCCCGAGACCGTGACCTCTGTTGGTCCAGCAAAACGGATAATGCGGCAAGGCTCTGGAACCAAGGATGCCGGAAGATCGGTGGTGGACCGGTAAAGCAATATGATACAGCTCTAGCAACCCAGTTCAATGCTAATTTTCAGAGCTGTCCGGTCCTCCCTGTGACTGTGTGGGTCTCGGTAATCGACAGGAGCCAGGCAAATTCCATAATGCTGCTGCTTCACATTTAAACCAAATACTGAAACTCTCAGGAACAGAGCAAGAAGCGAACATGATCATTTGACCTCACCGACCTCTGGCTGAGGAGTTACACAGTGATATTACTCATCTTATCACAGCTCTAGACTGGGACTTGAATCTGCAACCCACTGCATCAGAGGTGAGCGCTGTTAGCTGACACAACTGAAGGTAAGTCATGTGGAGCTGACTTATCAATGCGTGAAATCACCCAGGAACTTGCCACCATAGAAGCTGTGATTCAACATGAGCTGTTCCACTCTGTGGAAATTGTTTCTGAAATTACTGTCAGAATTCAAAACCAGCTGGAATATGCAGGTTTATAAAAATCCTCACCTTTTACATTGAGCCCAGGAATTGGATTATGATAGATCTGATGACTGTTTGAAATTACAATTTATGCCAATGAACAGAACAATTTGCTCAGCAAATAGCTTCTCAAATGCATTTAAGAGCTTTAATGCCATGTATCCCAGGTGCAATCAGAACACTTCAGAGTTCAGTTTTCTGTTTGACATTAAATTAGCTTGGCTTTTCTTCCAATGGTTACATCAGCATAAAACAAGTTGAGCAATTTCTCCCTGGAACTGTTTTTGGTACACTGTCAGTTGTTGAAGCCATTAGTTCTTGAGTGTTGTTGTGATCTGGTTCCTCAAGTTATCTTCTGTGAGCTACTCATACGGTGTATGTCCTCCATCCTGATATGTTTGTCCAATGTTAATATGCAATAAATGAATCACTGTCCTCGGGGAGCGGGGTGGTGAGATGCAAGATAAATAATGTCTCAACTAATTTTATGATGTATCGATCCACACTTTGCTTGTCTTGCGGTGTGGGCAAACTCATTTCTCCACATAGCAGATGAGTAGTGTCACTCCTGCTAATAGTTATCATTACCAGTGCGTGAATGAGTTTGTAAAAATGAGCACTGCGGTTTCAATCAGATGCTGACCTCAGCCGTTTGCCATTATTACAGTGGCCTGGGCTGCCAGGAATGGAAACTGAAGCATCTTTTTTTTCCCCCAGGGCTGTACTTGTCTATCACCAATGATTTTCTCATTTTTCTCCAAAACAAGTTCATTTTTAAGCAACCATAGATTCATGGTTCAAATTAAACACCTGACACATCATCTGTTTCCATGATGCTGACATGGAATAATATTTCCACAGGCTTATAGGGCAGATTTAAAAATAAGAGATTTAACAGTAAACTATATAAAGATGGGCAATGCTTTAAGCTATTAATCTTTTAAGCTTTTAATACATTTATATGAATACAAGTTGTGGAGAATAGAGCATACCGCAGTTTTAACTCTTGGCACCAACACCACATTGTCAATAATTTGATTTAGCAATCCAATTGGGGTTTACCAAAGCTTTATTGTAGTGTTAACAGATTAATTCAAATACAAAGACAATTCAAGTAACAATTAATGGAATCAAGGTTGAATGTATTGGGTCTGAGCTGCTGGATAGGAGAATAGTACAGAAAGATTCATTCAAAAGTCATCTGCAATTGAACCACTTCACGGTACGGGGCGGTGGTGCAGTGGTAGAGTTTCTGCCTTACAGCGCGTGCAGCGCCGGAGACCCAGGTTCGATCCTGACCAAGGGTGCTGGCTGTACAGAGTTTGTACACACTCCAACTATATACAAGTTTGTAGGTTAATTGGCTTGGTATAAGTGTAAATTGTCTCTAGTGTGTAGGAATGTGTTAATATGCGGGGATTGCTGGTCGGTGCGGACTCAGTGGGCCGAAGGGCCTATTTCCGCTCTGGATCTCTAAACTAAACTAAACTAAAAATGTTCTTCAGTTTATGATGATACAAAAGTGAGTGATTTTGCAGATAGCACACATGGTTGTGAAAGATTTCAGCAGGATCTGGATTAATTGGCCAGGTGGGCTGAGGAATGGTTGACGGAATTTAATACAGAGAAGTGTGAGGTGTTGTATTTTGGGATGTCTAACAAGGGCAGAACCTACACAGTAAATGGTAGGCCTCTGGGTAGTGTTGTAGAGCAGAGGGATCTAGGAGTACAGGTGCATGGTTCCTTAAAGGTCGAGTCTCAGGTAGATAAGGTGGTCAAAAAGGCTTTTGGCACTTTGGCCGTCATCAGTCAGAGTATTGAGTGTATAAGTTGGGAGGTCATGTTGCAGTTGTATAAGACGTTGGTGAGACCACATTTAGAATATTGTGTTCAGTTCTGGGCACCATGTTCTAGGAAAGATATTGTCGAGCTTGAAGGGTTCAGAAAAGATTTACGAGGATGTTGCCATGACTAGAGGGTGTGAGCTATAGGGAGAGGATGAGTAGGCTGGGTCTCTATTCCAAGTAGCGCAGGAGGATGAGAGGTGATCTTATAGAGGTGTACAAAATCATGAGAGGAATAGATCTGGTAGATGCACAACGTCTCTTGCCCAAAGTAGTGGAATCAAGGACCAGAGGACATAGGTTCAAGGTGAAGGGGAAAAGATTTAATAGGAATCTGAGGGGGTAACTTTTTCACAAAAGGGTGGTGGGTGTATGGAACAAGCTGCCAGAGTAGATAGGTAAATCTGGGATTATCCCAGTGTTTCAGAAACAGTTAGACAGGTACATGGATAGGACAGGTTTGGAGGGATAAGGACCAAGCGCAGGCAGGTGGGACTGGTGTAGCTGGGTACATGGTGGCCGGTGTAGGCGAGTAGACTGCAAACTCATCGATGTCTGGCAGCAGTGCGGACGGAGATACGATAAGGAAAAAATTGCATCTCCGTCGAGGTAAGAGATTAGAAAAAGTTTCCCCTAACCCTCCCCTACCCCACCCCCATATAAAAAGAAGCTAAATAACACCAAGAACATACATTTAACACGTACAATTAAAACACAAAGAAGGAAAGGACAGACTGTTGGTGAGGCAGCCATGGCTGGCGCCACCCGGTGTGTGAGCATACAACATAGAACATTACAGCACAAGAATATATAATGTTTTTTCTACAGTTCCATTCCAGGGATGTACAATATTGTATGAAATATTATTTCATTAATGCTTCCTTTCAAAATTGAAGCCAGCATTATGAGTGTGTAGGAAGGAACTGCAGATGCTGGTTCTAACCGAAGATGGTACAAAATGCTGGAGTAACTCAGCGGGCCAGGCAGCATCTCTGGAGAGAAGGAATGGGTGACGTTTCGGGTCAAGACTCTTCCACAGCTTTGTTTCCAGGATTGGTGTTAACTTTGTAGCTTTATTGTGTACCACATCCAACACTTGAATCTTGGAACTTGGTGGCATGAGCTGGTTGCAGTCCACAGAAGTGTTGGCAAACCCTGTAGTTTTAACAGGCTTTCTTTGGCTTGTGAGCATACTGTAGATTTAAAATGAGATCAGGATTCACCTAGAATCACACCTAACCTCAGTGTGGGTTTTCTGACCTTTGAGGCATGGTCAGTCTATTTGAGGCATAAGTGCAACTATGAAAAGTTGGATACAGGAGAGGTGGAATGAGGAATGTTTGGAGATGGGAATGGGAGATGTCCTACACTCATCGCCATATATGCAACATACTCAATGAACATACTCAACCCCAATAAAACTGGATATTCCAAAGGCATGGAGTGATGGCAAGAAATCAGACTCAAGGAGAACTATATTGTATCTTGACATCATGTGAGAAGAACTTCAACAATCTGCTGGCAACTGCAAAGGGAAGTGTAGATCTTCATCTCTCCTCTTGTCTCTCATCTTCCACCACAAAGCACACCCAGTCTCTGCATTAGATTCTTCTTCATCAGTTCATGGATATTTCACCATGTTCTTTGTTCTATGTTCCATATTGTTCGATGGTCTATACCTCCTATACCCTTATTCTAAGCACACACCCACTTGTTAACAGGCTGCTCCTAAATATTTTGGTTTAGTTTAGAGATACAGCATGGAAACAGGCCCTTCGGCCCACTGAGTCTGCACCGACCAGCGATCCCTGCAGACTTCAGCGGTTGCAGGGGAAGGTACCTGGGGAGGGAGTGGTTTAGGTGGGAAGGGACGAGTTAACCAGGGAGTTGCGGAGGGTGGAAAGGGGTGGAGATGGGAAGATGTGACTAATGGTGGATCCCATTGGAGGTGGCAAAAATGTCGGAGGATTAAGTACCATACGGCTGATGGGGTGGAAAGTTAGGACTAGGGGGAGAGGGAGTAAGGTGGAGTTGCAGGATACTGAAGTGTGGAAGAAGGGAACACCTGTGCCATAAAGAATGAGAACCTCGGATGTCCTGGTATGGAACACCTCATCTTGGGCGCAGAAGCGGCGTAAACGGTGGAAATAAAGGTGACTAATAAAGGTGTCAAAGGCTAGAGGGAGAAAGCAGGAGAATGGGGGTGTGAGGGAAAGATAGATCAGCCATGACTGAACGGCAGTGTAGAGTTGATGGGCTGAATGGCCTAACCCTGCTCCTATGACATGAACTTATGAACGTGATCATGCGGTGCTCCTTGTGGCCAAGCATGCGGAATGGACGTGGCCAGCAGCGGCATGGAGCGCTGGAGCAGCAGTAGAGTCGCATAATATCATTTGGCCAGGCCGACCCCTGCAACTCTGACTCTGTCACCTCTGCAACTCTGACTCTGTCACCAGGATAATGGGCCTTTATGGCTCCACAATGATCCCGACAAACCACTTAAGAGTTTTGTGCTTTTAGGCCCTGCATACAAGATCATATTAATTCAGTGTGGTGAGAGATTTCCCCAGTGGTGCTTTCACCAGTTGTTAGCGTTTCTTATTTTAGTTTAGTGATACAGCACGGAAACAAGCCCTTCAGCCCACCGAGTCCACACCAACCAGCGATCCCCGCACATTAACACTACCCCAAACATACTGGGGATAATTTTACAGTTATACTTTTATACCAAGCCAATTAACTTGCAATCCTGTACGTCTTTGGAGTGTGGGAGGAAACCAGAGATCTCGGAGGAAACTTCCACAGGTCACGGCGAGAACATAAAACTCCATATAGACAGCACCCATAGTCAGGATCGAACCTGTGTCTCTGGCACTGTAGGGCAGTAGCTCTACCACTGCGCCACCATGCTGCCCTCGATATGACACCATTGAATATGATCAAAGCTAAAACTGATCAATTTTTAGATACTGAGACACTTGGGTGGTATAATGATTGTGGAGAAGTGGGCTTGAACTGTAGGGTTAGCCTTGCTCTTATTCAATGCTAGACATGCTCAAGCTTGGTCTACTCCTGCTTGTACTTTTAATACGTTTAATTAATCAGAGATGATTTATTAATTTTCTCATTTGATTTTAATTTCTGGACACTTTTTTTTAATTCAATTCCTGGTTAGAAATTCACCCAGCCAGAAATCTCTCTCATAAATGTTTTCAGAAATACCATGGCAATAGCTGCACTGTCACCTTCCAGTCACGATAATTACCCCATAGTCAGGAACCATCTACAGCAGGTTAACTGGTAACTGCAGAGAGCCACAACAAGCTGGAGTAAGTAAGCGGGTTCACTCAGGGTTATCTCAACAGAGTAACTCAGTTAACTGCCACTGATCTTTATGCCTAGAAAATAGAGCTCACCCTAAATGTCTGCATGGACTTTTATCAAGGCCTTTGACAGGGCTTGTACGATAGGCTAAATCACATGGGATCTAGGGAAAGCTGCTCAATTGGATACATAATTGACTTGCTGTGGAAGAGTTAGTCAAGAGGAGGTTTTAATAATGGAGGCGTGTGAACAGTTGTGTGCCACTGCAATCAGTGCTGTTATTTAATTTGAATGACATCCTGTTAATATAGATAGTATTTTTGCAAAGGACACTGTAATTGATGGTGTGGCGAAGAGTGAAAAGGATTATCTAAGGCTACAACAGGATCTAGATTAGCTGGGGAAGTGGGGCAAAGAATGATAAATGGAATTTAACGCGTGCAAGGTATTGCATTTTGGTAAATTAAACCAGGGCAGAAGTTACGCAGTAAATGGTAGGTGGAGTGTTGTAGACCAGCAAGACCTAGGGGTACAAGTACAATTCCCTAAAAGTGGAGGCACGGTAGACAGGGTGATGGAGAAGGCATTTGGCATGCTTGTCCTTTCAGTTGGTATAGGAGTTGGGACATCTTGTCACAACTGGGCAAGTAATTGGTGATACGTGCAGTTCTTGGGGCTCACCTTTAGGACGGATGCTATTAAGCTGGGAAGGGCGCGGAAAAGATTCACAATTCCAGTTGCTGAGACTGGCGGGCTTGCGTAAGGGGTGAGGGGTGACCATGTAGAGGCATAGAAAATCATGAGGGGCATAGTTAAGGTGAATGGTCATAGGTTGTTCATCCTGAGTTGTGGGGATCGAAATATAGAACGCAGAGACTTAAGATAAAGGGGAAAGACATAGGGGGCCTGAGGGCAACTTTCTCATACAGAGGATATTGGGTAGATGGAATGGGCTGTGGAGTAAGCTGTAGATGTGGGTACAATTGCAATATTTGGAAACATTCAAGAATGTAGGCAAATGTTGATGAAATTCAAAAATGTAGGTAAATGTTGATGTTGGGCCAAATAACTTTTCCAACTGTAAAGGAACCAAATTGCAGTGGGTTTAAAAAGATGTCACAGAGTTGAGGGACAACACAAAGGTGGAACGGTTACATCCAGTAGAAGTGGACATACAGCTACCACACCATCACAAATATCTCTGGATCATCAGCAGAGATTGAGCCCTACGCTTAAAGTGCCAGCAAACCAGTGTGAGTCATGGACTCTTCAGTCTGCAGCATTTTTTCTGCTGTGACCATGGCATTGTGAAACACAGTAGTGATGTATGATCAATCAGGGCATTAAAACCCAGCCAGGCAGTTCAAACAGCAACAGATCAAAGCCCTTGTTGGATCCCTTTAATTCCCATCTCCTTGCTGACTAGCTGTTGAGTTTATTCCATGATTTACTGCGTTAATCACAAACATAAAGGCCAATTTTCACTATTCGGACAGAGATAAGGCTCACGCAGATTGATACCATTGTTATCAGTGCTAATGATACTGGAAAAGTGCCAGTGGTTTTAAAGTGAACCACAGGTATAGATGCTCTGTCCAATGTAGCAATTGGCAGAATTTAACTAAGAACTTGTCATTATTCTGCCAAAGTATGCCAAACTGGTTTTATGTTTGATTTGCACAGAAAAATGGTCCATTTCAGTTTCCCTTGTATGTGAAAAACAAAGTTACGAGTTTTTAATAGGAATCTGAGAGGTAACTTTTTCACGCAAAGGGTGGTGGATGTATGAAACAAGCTGCCAGAGGAGGTAGTTGAGGCTGGGACAATCCCAATTTTAAAGAAACAGTTAGACAGGTACATGAATAGGACAGGTTTAGAGGAATGAAAGGAAATAGTAAAAATTGGAAAGAGCCATGGTTTTCAAGGTAAATTGGACACGGTTCGCAAAAAGAGAGAGATCTACAATAATTATAGGCAGCATGGAATAAATGAGGTGCTTGAGGAGTATAAAGAATGTAAAAAGAATCTTAAGAAATAAATTAGAAGAGCTAAAAGAAGATATGAGGTTGCTTTGGCAAGTAAGGTGAAAGTAAATCCAAAGGGTTTCTACAGCTATATTAATAGCAAAAGGATAACGAGGGATAAAAATTGGTCCATTAGAGAGACAGTGGACAGCTATCTGCAGAGCCAAAAGAGATGGGGAAGATATTGAACAATTTCTTTTCTTCGGTATTCACCAAGGAGAAGGATATTGAATTATGTGAGGTAAGGGAAACAAGTAGAGTAGCTATGGAAACTATGAGAATCAAAGAAAAAGAAGTACTGACACTTTTGAAAAATATAAAAGTGGATAAGTCTCCAGGTCCTGACAGGATATTCCCTAGGACATTGAGGGAAGTTAGTGTAGAAATAGCAGGGGCTATGACATAAATATTTCAAATGTCATTAGAAACGGGAATAGTGCCGGAGGATTGGCGTACTGCGCATGTTGTTCCATTGTTTAAAAAGGGTTCTAAGAGTAAACCTAGCAATTATAGACCTGTTAGTTTGACGTCAGTGGTGGGCAAATTAATGGAAAGGGTATTTAGAGATAATATATATATAAACATCTGGATAAACAGGGTCTGATTAGGAACAGTCAACATGGATTTGTGCCTGGAAGGTCATGTTTGACTAAACTTCTTGAATTTTTTGAAGAGGTTACTCGGGAAATTGATGAGGGTAAAGCAGTGGATGTTGTCTATATGGACTTTAGTAAGGCCTTTTACAAGGTTCCTCATGGAAGGTTGGTTAAGAAGGTTCAATTGTTGGGTATTAATGTAGGAGTAGCAAGATGGATTCAACAGTAGCTGAATGGGAGATGCCAGAGTGTAATGGTGGATGGCTGTTTGTCAGGTTGGAGGCCGGTGACTAGTGGGGTGCCTCAGGGATCTGTGTTGGGTCCACTGTTGTTTGTCATGTACATCAATGATCTGGATGATGGTGTGGTAAATTGGATTAGTAAGTATGCAGATGATACTAAGATAGGTGGTGTTGTGGATAATAAAGTAGATTTCCAAAGTCTACAGAGAGATTTAGGCCATTTGGAAGAATGGGCTGAAAGAAGGCAGATGGAGTTTAATGCTGATAAGTGTGAGGTGCTACATCTTGGCAGGACAAATCAAAATAGGACGTACATGGTAAATGGTAGTGAATTGAGGAATGCAGTTGAACAGAGGGATCTAGGAATAACTGTGCATAGTTCCCTGAAGGTGGAATCTCATGTAGATAGGGCGGTAAAGAAAGCTTTTGGTGTGCTAACCTTTATAAATCTGAGCATTCAGTATAGAATTTGGGATGTAATGTTAAAATTGTACAAGGCATTGGTGAGACCAATTCTGGAGTATGGTGTACAATTTTGGTCGCCCAATTATAGGAAGGATGTCAACAAAATAGAGAGAGTACAGAGGAGATTTACTAGAATGTTGCCTGGGTTTCAGCAACTAAGTTACAGAGAAAGGTTGAATAAGTTAGGTCTTTATTCTTTGGAGCGCAGAAGGTTAAGGGGGGACTTGATAGAGGTCTTTAAAATGATGAGAGGGATAGACAGAGTTGACGTGGATAAGCTTTTCCCATTGAGATTAGGGAAGATTCAAACAAGAGGACATGACTTCAGAATTAAGGGACAGAAGTTTAGGGGTAACATGAGGGGGAACTTCTTTACTCAGAGAGTGGTAGCTGTGTGGAATGAGCTTCCAGTGGAGGTGTTGGAGGCAGGTTCGATTTTATCATTTATAAATAAATTGGATAAGTATATGGATGGGAAAGGAATGGAGGGTTATGGTCTGAGTGCAGGTAAATGGGACTAGGGGGAAAAAAGTGTTCAGCACGGACTTGTAGGGCCGAGATGGCCTGTTTCCCTGCTGTAGTTGTTATATGGTTATATGGATATGGACCAAACATATTTAGAATTTAGAAGAATGAGAGGGCATCTTATTGAAACATATAAGATTAAGGGATTGGACACGCTAGAGGCAAGAAACATGTTCCCGATGTTGGAGGAGTCCAGAACCAGGGGCCCCAGTTTAAGAATGAAGGGTAGGCCATTTAGAATGGAGATGAGGAAAAACATTTTCACCCAGAGTTGGAATTCGCTGCCTCAGAAGGCAGTGGAAGCCAATTCTCTGGATGCTTTCAAGAGAGAGTTAGATAGAGCTCTTAAAGATAGTGGGGTCAGGCGATATGGTGAGAAGGCAGGAACGGGGTACTGAATGTGGATGATCAGCCATGATCACAGTGAATGACGGTGCTGGCTCAAAGGGCCGAATGGCCTCCTCCTGCACCTACTGTCTATTATTGTCTATTCTACAACACGGCAGGTGAGACTAGTGTAGCTGGGACATGTTGGCCGATGTAGGCACGTTTGGCCGAAGGGCCTGTTTCCACACTGTATCGCTCTATGACTCTACGAGTTCTTATCTGCTGCCAGCTACAAATTGTTGAACTCCAGGCTTGCTTCACTTTCCCTCTGGTGAGCATTCCCATCCTGTTGAAACCTGCTTCCTTGTCCTTTTTGCACAAGAAACCATGCCCAGCCTCACCCTCTCCATGTTGTAGGAGAACTGACTCACCCATCAAAGGCCAAAGCACATTCAGGTGAAGTCACCCATTTAAGATGAAAAATAATTTCTTCACTCAGAGGATTGGGACACTTTGGAAATCTCTACTCCTGGAGGTCGTGTCATTGATTTTATCTAACAAATCATCTTAACTACAACCAATCAAGGAGGGTAGGTGAACATGTGTAAGTGAGGTTAAGGCCAGGATTTGATCAAAATAGTACGCCTTGTTTGAGGAGACAAGCAGCCAACTCATGTTTCCATTACTGATTCAAGATCCAGTGGAAGAGCAGAGGTGAAGGCTGAGGGAGGTGGAACTGGTGGCCCTCCACCCAATGGAGCAAACATGCCTCTAGATTCATAGCCTTGCTCACCAACAAGCAAGCTTTGAAGATAATGAGGTGAAAGTCTTCAATGTGCAGGATATCTCACTACCAGCTGTATCAATCCATTCACTTTGCACCGAGGCATCACATGTTCAACTTGTTTGTCAACTTCATAATACATTGTAAAAGCTGTCAGCTACTGCTGTTGGTCTGAAGAAGGGTCTCAACCCGAAATGTCGCCTATTCCTTTTCTCCACAGATGCTGTCTGATCCGTTGAGTTACTCTACCTTTTTATGGCCTACTTGGTTTAAACCAGCATCTGCAGATCCTTCCTACACAGCTACTTCTGCCTTGCCTGTCTGTGCCACCTGTGTGTGGCAACCAGTGCCTGTAATCTCCACCCATGGGTTCCACTCATCTGTATCTACCAGGACCAGATACAGAGCTACTCTAGCTGTCCACACCCTCAGTCTAGAGGTGGTGTGCGGTGGGGGAGTGACTGGGCATTGGGCAGTGAGGTACAGAGGTCCACCAGAAGGCAATCCGCTGTTCCAGGTGTGGACTCCTATATTTCGGCGACACCAAGCACAGGCTCTGCGAACGTTTCGCTGAACAACTTCGCTCAGTCCGTCTAGGCCGACACGAAGGGCCGAATGGCCTACTCCTGCCCCTTTTTTCTATGTTTCTATGTTTCTATGATCTCCCGGTTGGAAGCACTTTAACTCTCCCTCCCATTCCCACACTGACCTTTCTATCCTGGGCCTCCTCCATTGTCAGAGTGAGGCCCATCGTAAATTGGAGGAACCACACCTCATATTTCGCTTGGGCAGCTGACAACCCAGCGATATGAACGTTGATTTTTCCAACTTCAAGTAACCCTTGCTTTCCCTCTCCCTCCACTCCTCCCCCACCCTAGTTCTCCGACTGGTTTCACTGTCCTCCTGATTAACTTTACTGTTTGTATGCGTCGTTGTCAACTTTCTTCCAGCCAACAATGAACCATTCTACATTTTCTTTGATCTGTCCTTACCCTTCCATATGTCTAGTCTCCCTCTCCCCCGACTCTCAGTGTGAAGAAGGGACTCAATCCGAAACATCACCCATTCCTTCTTTCCAGAGATGCTGCCTGTTCCACTGAGTTACTCCAGCATTTTAGACAATAGACAATAGACTATTGTGTCTATCTTTCATGTAAATCAGCATCTGCAATTCCTTCCTACACAAAACTGGGACGAGGCTTCATTATCTATTCCACTGTCACTGATTCTAACAGTTTAAATAATTCTCTTATCTACCTATTTGCCTACTGAAGTGAGGGATACATCAGATCCTGTTGTGGATCTAACATGTTCAAGAAGGAACTGCAGATGCTGGAAAATCGAAGGGCCGAAACGTTGCCTATTTCCTTCGCTCCATACATGCTTCCGCACCCGCTGAGTTTCTCCAGCAATTTTGTCTACCGTGGATCTAACCTGGTGGATCTAACCTGGTGGATCTAACCTTGTGGATCTAACCTGGTGGATCTAACCTGGTGGATCTAACCTTGTGGATCTAACCTGGTGGATCTAACCTTGTGGATCTAACCTGGTGGATCTAACCTGGTGGATCTAACCTGACATCGGATCTATCTGGTGACTTCCCCAGGGTCCGGCTGTCACTGGGCCATGGGGAGCCCAGTCTGGGCAACTCCTGAAGCTGTCAACAGATACCAGACCATTGTGATTCACATCATATGAATCTGGAATCTAATTTAGTTTGTACATCTGGATACTTGTGGAGTCGGTGGTCACAGCCCACATCCTTCGGCAAAACTTAAACTTACAGTGGATAGACACAAAAAACTAGAGTATCTCAGCGGGTCAGGCAGCAGCTCTGGAGAAAAAGAATAAGTGACGTTTCGGGTCCAAACCCTTCTTCAAACAGTCAGCAGTCAGCAATCTGAAGAAAGGTCTCGACCCGAAATGTCACCCATTCCTTTTCTCCAGAGATGCTGTCTGACCCGCTGAGTTACTCCAGCTTTTTGTGTCTATCTTTGGTTTAAACCAGCATCTGCAGTTCCTTCCTACAGGCCTCTTGTACAATACAGTTCCTAGACCACACTTGGAATATTATCTAAAGTGATGATCTCCATACCACAATAATAATATCGAAGCACCAATCTAAAAATGTATGACATGGTGTTACCAGAATGGTGCATTTGTAAACATGAGTATGATTTGTAAACATAAACAGGCTGCAACTGGTTTCGCAAGATATGAGGAGCCTCTCCCATTATTTTTATATCTGTGTGACCTTCATAAAAGCAAGGCCGACCAGAATTCACACAGCCGTTCCATACATAAAAAAACAAGCTTCTTTCTAAGAAATAAATCATATTTGGCAGTTGCATTTAGGAGAAAAAAATGCTATAACATTTGCTGCCACACTATCTGAGATATTGCACATTGTATGAATGGAGACCTCCATTTTTCCAAGCCCGCTTCTGTCTGCATCCTCAGTGAAGGCAACCTTCACTCCCGACAACTGCATTGGCAATGCACTTTCAACTTGAAAGCCGCCTGCGTCCAGCACAGGGAAGGTCTTGAATGGAAAATGTGTAGGAGGGAACTGCAGATGCTGGTTTAAACCGAAGATGTCACCCATTCCTTCTCTCCAGAGATGCTGCCTGTCCCACTGAGTTACTCCAGCTTTTTGTGTGTACCTCTGGAAAAGAACATGGTGCAAGGCAGGAATGCTCACCTGCTGCCTGCCAAAAGGTCACTCCAGTGGTAAAGTGGATCAGAGCAAGATTTCAAAGTCACTCTTACAACAGGTGGCTCTGCAAAGATCACTTGTTTCACAGCATGCATCTAGGAAAAACGCTGCAATTACTACACACTAATTAGCCTAAAAGCTCTGTGTGCTTGCACATAAAAGTAAGCCTGACTACTGCCTGCTGCTATATTGTGTGCGCGTTTGAATCCTGTTGCGGCCAGATCTGGGATGTGTCTAGCTGAGTTAGTCAGCGGAGATGTCGTTGCAATGCCAGTTTAATCACTCACCATCTGTGAACACTGGGCTTTCTGCTGCCTGCTGCGCCCAATACAGGGATTTATTTATTATATTACACTGAGTAACTACAGTGGAACATCTGCTACAAGATTCAGTACTGCACAACTTTCTAATTGAACATGCAAACACTGTGGTTTTAGTGGGCAATCATGCCCATTAAAATGTGCTTTCAAATATGGAAGAATATTTTGAAAATGACAACGACAGAAATTAAAGATAACATTTATGGAAGACTCGCTGCCTTATAAAATGTAAATCATTTCAAACCAAAATATAAATGAATGCACCACCTGAATTTATTTTCATCCATATCATGACTTAATGGATAACGTATTTGCTACATTTTTTAGATATTTTGATCAACAACTGAGATTGTGAGATTGAATTCATAAAGTCTTGACACCTTGTCACATTTCATGAGCTTATAATTTTGCATTTTTTCATAGACGCCTGATTCAGCAACCACGCATCACTGACTTCTCATCATCTGAATGTAGGGAAAGGTAGTTTTAACCTCAAGCTGTTTGACATTATGTGCTTTCTTTTTAAGAGTTGCTGGTTTCAGTGGGTTGTTTTCTGTGGGGTACAATTGGCCTTTCCTCTCTTATTCTTCACTATTTCTCTCAATTTGTAGATCTATTGTTTGCAGTGTTTGCAGCGTTCATCCACCAAGCCTTGCTGTATCTCCTGGTTAATAACCATTTTAACTTCCAGTCCCATTCCCATGGCAAACTTTCTGTCCTGGGCCTCCTCCATTGCCGGATTGAGGTCTGATCCAATCTGGAAGAACATCACCTCATATTGGGTGAGCTTACAACCCATTGGTATAAATATTGAACTCTCTAATTTTAGGTGACTAACCAACAAGTTGTCGTGAAGCTGTCGTGGCACTGTAATTTCCTGTAAAGGATTATTAAAGGTATAATCAATCAACAAAGCATCTTCTTTATTTCTCTCTCCTCTCTTTCTTGTGCCTCACCTGGATGTACACCCATTTCTCATACTGTCCCCTTTCACCTATATCCCTTCCTCTGGCCTTACATTTCTCATGCCTCCTCCTTACCTCACAGTCTTTTGGCTCCTCTACATCATTGCCCGTTGACCACTAATCTCCCAATCAACCTCCCTCACCCATATCCACCTATCACTTGTCTGGCTTTTCTCCACCCCACCTCTCTTATAGCTCTCTTCCCCCCCTCATAGAATCAGTCTTGAGAAGAGTCCCGAAACAAAACATCAGGTATCCACATCCTCCAGAGATGCTGCCTCACCCACTGAGTTCTGCCAGTACTTTATGATTTTTCTTTTGCATCTAATGGGTGGTACAGTGGTGCAGCGGTAGAGTTGCTGCCTTAAAGCGCCAGAGTTCGGCTGCTGCCTGTACAAAGTTTGTACGTTCTCCCGTGACTGCGCGGGTTATCTCAAGCTGCTCCGCTTTGCTCCTGCATTTGAAAGGCGTGCAGGTTTGTAGGTTAATTGACTTCTGTAAATTGTCCCTAGTGTGGAGGATGCAAAACTGGAATAACTACTGCATGGATGATCACTGGTTGGCACAGGCTCGGTGGACCGAAGGGCATGTTTCCACACTGTGTCTCTAAACTAAACTATTGCAACCTACCTCAACCTTTATGCTGCTTTACATTTTGTGGTACACCCACCAGTGTGATCCTTCCTCAGTCTTATTTATATTGCAGCAATGTATCCGTAGAGGGACACAGGTGCTTAAGATTTTAAGTTAGCCCAAAAGGAAATGGTGGGAGAAAATTGTGACTATGATGATAAAGGGGACCTCAGCTGTCATAGAGTCATAGAGTGATACAGCATGGAAACAAGCCTTTCAGTCCAACTTGCCCACATTGGCCAACATGTCCCGGCTACACTAGGTCCCACCTGCCTGCATTTCGTCCATATCCCTCCAAGCCTGTCCTATCCATGTACCTGTCTAACTATTTCTTAAAAGTTAGGAAGACCTTGCCTCAACTACCTACTCTGGCAGCTTGTTCCATACACCCACCACCCTTTGTGCAAAAAGGTTACCCTTCAGATTCCTATTAAAGCCTTTCCCCTTCACCTTAATCCTATGTGCTCTGGTAATGGATTCACCTACTCTGGGCAAGAGACATTGTGCATCTTCAAGTGCAGTCTAACCTGTGTTTTGTAAAGTTGCAAGATAACATCCAAACTTTTATATTCTATGCCCCGACCAAGCATGCCGTAAGCCTTCTTCACACTCCATCTACTGTACCTGAGTTGCCACTTTCAGGGAACCATGGACCTAAACTCCAAGGTCCCTTTGTCTAACCAATATTTCATAGCGATCCCCATATGACTTCCCAAGTTCCCCCTGTGATTGTCACGGCTGGATTGCAGGTATCATGTGCCAGCTGCCCCACTGTAACATCCATTTTGCAAACTGCCAGTTGTCTCCAGAGTTTAGTTTAGTTTAGAGATACAGCATGGAAACAGGCGCATCGGCCCACCGAGTCTGCACCGACCAGCGATCCCCGCACATTAACGCTATCCTACACACTAGGGACAATTTCTGCACTTGGGGAAATTGAAGATCTCGGTGAAAACCCATGCAAGTCATGGGGAGAACGTACAAACTCCGTACAGACAGCACCCGTAGTCGGGATTGAACAAAGGTCTCCAGCGCTGCAAACGCTGTAAGGCAGCAACACTACCGTTATGCCACCGTGCCGCCCTCTCGCCCAGAGATTTGATCAGCTACACCAATATCATCGAAAGCAGTGAAACACGAATTTAGGTCCAAGTTTTATTTCAGGCCATTCAGGCGTCTCCCAGTCATGTTGTGCTGCCTGCAGACCAACACGTGGGAACACACAAATAGACCATAAAGAACCTTTCTTTACCCCACTGAACAGGTTATTAACATCACCTTAATAAGGAGATGCAGGATAGTGGCAATGTTAGTTTGAGATTTGTGCAAACCGCTTTATTAAAGGTTCATTTCAGTACTTTCACTTTAATGTCTTCCACATATTCGATGCAACATATGTGCATCCATAGCACTGCTCCAAGCATAAATGATACCCTCAGTATGTGAAATGGCAAATGCAACTGGCTGATGCTCTATTCATTTGCTTCTCCAGACACCAGTCTGCTGTTTGTTATCATCTCTGTGATACCTGAAGCATTGTGTTGTTTCAAATAATGTATTGGGAAGCAGCTTCTGTATTCCCTACTGAGAGTCACTCGGGTCAACCTGTGCTCCTGGCTGGCAGACCTTCAGATATATCAAGGTCATTTATGTAATTCAGTGCCAGCTCTCTTACCATAAACTATCTAGTATTTCACATAAAACAATAAATCCCTATTTATATTTATTTTGTTTTTTGGAATCTGCCTGTGAAGAATGGTATTAATATTGCACGCACGACACTGACTATTTCACATAAATCTTGTATTTGTAATCCAGGAGGGGAAAAGTCAAGTGTATGAGTCTTAACTCCCCAGCTGTCATTTACACAAAGATATAGTAGCAGCCAAACAGAGATCTGGTTTCCTGACCTTAACAACAAACTAACATTGACACATTCAGCTGCAGAACAGAAACGCCTTAAGCATCAAACATTTGCAAATGAAACAAGGTTTGCATTTTCAAGATCCATTTTAAAGATTGAGCATTAAAATATAGTGTAAAAACATATTAGGAGGGAGGCACATGTGCATAGACTCAAACATTCCTGGGATAGTTGTAATTATTAATTTGCTAATGGTGCAGCAATTTGTAACAAAAAGTGAGCACAGCATCACAGTATTGGGCTAGTTATCCTGTTCAAATGATACAGGTGATGATACGACCAAATCTCACCACGGCAATTAATTAATCACACAATATCAAGATTATTAATTGATGAGAGACACAAAAAACTGGAGTAACAGTGGGTCAGACAGCATCTCTGGAGGAAAGGAATAGGTGACATTTCGGGTTGAGACCTTTCTTCAGACTGATGATGAAAATTATGAAATCTGGAATTATAAAACTAGTTTCAGTCATGCTTACCAATAAATTAGTGAATTATCACAAAATAGAACGTGATTTACTAATGCTCTTAAGGGAAGAAAATCTATCTGTACTCTGTGAGGTCAATGTGTGATTATAGATAGACTCATAACAAGGAGTTAATCCTCATCTGCTCTATGAACTGGGCTGTAAAGCCACTCAGTTGTGCCACCACACTAGTTTAGTTTAGTTTAGTTTATCATTGCCACGTGTACCGAGGTACAGTGAAAAGCTTTTTGTTGCATGCTATCCAGAAAAGATACAGTCTGATAAAATCCAATTAAGGATAGTTCAAAGGTCTCCAATGAGGTAGATGGGAATCAGGACCACACTTGAGCTGATGGGACTATTCAGTTGCCTGATAACAGCTGGAAAAAAACTGTCCCTGAATCTGGAGGTATGCGATTTCAAACGTCTGTACCTCTTGCCCGATGGGAGAGAGGAGAAGAGGGGGTGACCGGGGTGAGACTGGTTCTTGATTATGGTGTGGAAAGGAGATGGTCCACATCTTCTCAAAGACAGAATTGTATCCACGTGTTATGACAGCAAATGTTTGATACCTTGTTTATTATTTATTAGACTTGTTGTCTGCATTAGACCAATGTTTGAAACAAATCTGGAGGCAGACTATTGCCGTTTGCAAATTCAGTCCCCCTGCTCATACCTGAGCTCAGTCACACTGTGGGGACAGAGTTAGTGAAGAGCTAAGCTCTATACAGTCTCCTGCTCCTGGGTAATCACACCCACTGTAGGCAGCTGGTTCAGCCCAATGACCTACGCATTATCTCAACGATTAGTAGTCTGGAGGGAAAGAAGTGAACTAATGGAAATATCAGATGGTAATTTTCTTTCAATGAAGGAAGATAATGATAGGATGTATGGAAAAACATTGTAAAAAGTGTAGGTTGATCAAAGGCTAATATAAAATGGTTCTCCAGAGTCCTGCATGATATTACTAATTGAGATATTCAGTGCAAACCCATTACCACTGTCTCTAAGTATCAGTTGGCAGGCTTGGACTTCCACAAATAGTTCAGCCTGCTCCGCACTAACACACTGGTTCAGCATTATGCAGCTAGCATGGCCAGAACATCAAAAATCCCAGTCACTACATCATCTAAGGCAAGGAGATCTCAATGTTATAAATTCTTGTGAGTAATAATCAAAACTTTACAATGAATAACTTTGCTCATATGTCGAGGATCACGTATTGTTTTGGAGACACAATACATTGCACATAAGGGTTCATTCCCAAATCAAATTTTACTTGTGTTGTTTTTCAAATTGAATCTACCTGTCAAAGGGGGTAATAACTGGGTACAACATAGAACCAACACAAGCTAGGCATCTTATTTGATCATCCCCAAATTAGAACAAAGAGCATAGAATAGCACAACACAGGGAGACACCATTTTGCCACAATGGATTCATCTAATCTATTTCCTCACCCTGATCTGTAATGGATCTATGTTCTGATGTATGATGCATCTTCCCCTCCACTGATATGGATGCCAAATTAAATTAATCCCTTCTACATTTGTCGACACTGGGCCTCTACTCACTGGACATTAGAAGGATGAGGAGGGACCTCATTTAAGCCCACCAAATAGTGAAAGGCTTGGATAGAGAGTTTGTGGAGAGGATGTTTCCACTAATGGGAGATTCTAGGGTCATAGCCTCACAATGAAAGGACGTTCCTTTAGGAAGGAGGTGAGGAGGAATTTCTTTAGTCAGAGGGTGGTGAATCTGGAATTCATTGCCTCAGAAGGCTGTGGAGGACAAGTCAATGGATAATTTTAAGGCAGAGATAGATTCTTGATAAGTATGGGTGTCAGGGGTTACGGGGAGAAGGCAGGAGAATGGGGTTAAGATAGGGAAAAATAGATCAGCCGTGATTGAATGGCAGTCAACGATGGGCCGAATGGCCTAATTCTGCTCCTATCACATATAAACTTATGTACGACCTGCACATGATCCATATCCCGACATTTCCTGCATAGTCTGTTTATCTAAAAGCCTCTCCCAACACCACCACCAGATTTGTTTCCAATACCATCCAATACCCACCACTCACTGTGTAAAATACTTGCTCCACACATCTTCATTAAACTTTGCAACTCTCACCTTAAAGTCATGCCCTTTTCTATTTGACATTACCTCCCTGGGTAAAGGGATCTGGCTAGCTATCCTGTCTAGGGTGCTCATAATTTTACATACTTCTGTCAAGTCTCCCCTCAGCCACCAATCCTCCAAAAAAAGATAATTCAAAGATAGACACAAAATGCTGGAGTAACTCAGCGGGACAAGCAGCATCTCTAGAGAGAAGGAATGGGTGATATTTCGGGTCGAGACCCTTCATCAGACTCGACCCGAAACGTCACCCATTCAAAGGCACGGCATCTCTTCCATTGCTACGCAGACGATACACAACTCTATCTCCCCGTGAAGCCCAAAAACCGATCAAAT